>NW_026872115.1:0-103029 GCF_033458585.1 Syngnathus typhle
GTCTATAAATCAACCTAATTTAGGCGTCTATTTTAGGTCTATATATCAACCTATTTTAGATCTAAAAATCAACCTATTTTAGACATCTATTTCTGGTCTATAAATCAACCTATTTTAGATCTATAAATAAACCTATTTTAAACGTCTACGTTAGGTCTATAAATCAACCTAAGGGTCTATAAATCAACCTAATCTAGGCGTCTATTTTAGGTCTATATATCAACCTATTTTAGATCTAAAAAATCAACCTATTTTAGACGTCTATTTCTGGTCTATAAATCGTCTATTTTAGGTCTATATATCAACCTATTTTAGATCTAAAAATAAACCTATTTTAGACATCTATTTGAGATCTATAATTAAACCTATTTTAAACGTCTACTTTAGGTCTATAAATCAACCTAAGGGTCTATAAATCAACCTAATTTAGGCGTCTATTTTAGGTCTATATATCAACCTATTTTAGATCTAAAAATCAACCTATTTTAGACGTCTATTTCTGGTCTATAAATCAACCTATTTTAGATCTATTTTAAACGTCTACTTTAGGTCTATAAATCAACCTAATTTAGGCGTCTATTTCAGGTCTATATATCAACCTATTTTAGATCTAAAAATCAACCTATTTTAGACGTCTATTTCTGGTTTATAAATCGTCTATTTTAGGTCTATATATCAACCTATTTTAGATCTAAAAATAAACCTATTTTAAACGTCTACTTTAGGTCTGTAAATCAACCTAAGGGTCTATAAATCAACCTAATTGAGGCGTCTATTTTAGGTCTATATATCAACCTATTTTAGATCTAAAAATCAACCTATTTTAGACGTCTATTTCTGGTCTATAAATCGTCTATTTTAGGTCTATATATCAACCTATTTTAGATCTAAAAATCAACCTATTTTAGACGTCTATTTCTGGTCTATTTGAGATCTATAATTAAACCTATTTTAAACGTCTACTTTAGGTCTATAAATCAACCTAAGGGTCTATAAATCAACCTAATTTAGGCGTCTATTTTAGGTCTATATATCAACCTATTTTAGATCTAAAAATCAACCTATTTTAGACGTCTATTTCTGGTTTTTTTTAGATCTATAAATAAACCTATTTTAAACGTCTACTTTAGGTCTATAAATCAACCTAAGGGTCTATAAATCAACCTAATTTAGGCGTCTATTTTAGGTCTATATATCAACCTATTTTAGATCTAAAAATCAACCTATTTTAGACGTCTGTTTCTGGTCTATAAATCGTCTATTTTAGGTCTATATATCAACCTATTTTAGATCTAAAAATAAACCTATTTTAAACGTCTACTTTAGGTCTATAAATCAACCTAATGGTCTATAAATCAACCTAATTTAGGCGTCTATTTTAGGTCTATATATCAACCTATTTTAGATCTAAAAATCAACCTATTTTAGACGTCTATTTCTGGTCTATTTGAGATCTATAATTAAACCTATTTTAAACGTCTACTTTAGGTCTATAAATCAACCTAAGGGTCTATAAATCAACCTAATTTAGGCGTCTATTTTAGGTCTATATATCAACCTATTTTAGATCTAAAAATCAACCTATTTTAGACGTCTATTTCTGGTCTATAAATCAACCTATTTTAGATCTATAAATAAACCTATTTTAAACGTCTACTTTAGGTCTATAAATCAACCTAAGGGTCTATAAATCAACCTAATTTAGGCGTCTATTTTAGGTCTATATATCAACCTATTTTAGATCTAAAAATCAACCTATTTTAGACGTCTATTTCTGGTCTATAAATCAACCTATTTTAGATCTATTTTAAACGTCTACTTTAGGTCTATAAATCAACCTAAGGGTCTATAAATCAACCTAATTTAGGCGTCTATTTTACGTCTATATATCAACCTATTTTAGATCTAAAAATCAACCTATTTTAGACGTCTATTTCTGGTCTATTTTAGATCTATAATTAAACCTATTTTAAACGTCTACTTTAGGTCTATAAATCAACCTAAGGGTCTATAAATCAACCTAATTTAGGCGTCTATTTTAGGTCTATATATCAACCTATTTTAGATCTAAAAATCAACCTATTTTAGACGTCTATTTCTGGTCTATTAATCAACCTATTTTAGATCTATAAATAAACCTATTTTAAACGTCTACGTTAGGTCTATAAATCAACCCAATCTAGGGGTCTATTTTAGGTCTATATATCAACCTATTTTAGATCTAAAAAAATCAACCTATTTTAGACGTGTATTTCTGGTCTATAAATCAACCTATTTTAGATCTATAAATAAACCTATTTTAAACGTCTACTTTAGGTCTATAAATCAACCTAAGGGTCTATAAATCAACCTAATTTAGGTGTCCATTTTAGGTCTATATATCAACCTATTTTAGATCTAAAAATCAACCTATTTTAGACGTCTATTTCTGGTTTAAAAATCAACCTATTTTAGACGTCTAGATTTGGTTTAAAAATCAACCTATTTTAGACGTCTATTTTTGGTTTAAAAATCAACCTATTTTAGACGTCTATTTTTGGTTTTAAAATCAACCTTTTTTAGACGTCTATTTTTGGTTTAAAAATCAACCTTTTTCAGACGTCTATTTTTGGTTTAAAAATCAACCTATTTTAGACGTCTATTTTTGGTCTATAAATCAACCTATTTTAGATCTATTTTAAACGTCTACTTTAGGTCTATAAATCAACCTAATTTAGGCGTCTATTTTAGGTCTATATATCAACCTATTTTAGATCTAAAAATCAACCTATTTTAGACGTCTATTTCTGGTTTATAAATCGTCTATTTTAGGTCTATATATCAACCTATTTTAGATCTAAAAATAAACCTATTTTAAACGTCTACTTTAGGTCTATAAATCAACCTAAGGGTCTATAATTCAACCTAATTTAGGCGTCTATTTTAGGTCTATATATCAACCTATTTTAGATCTAAAAATCAACCTATTTTAGACGTCTATTTCTGGTCTATAAATCGTCTATTTTAGGTCTATATATCAACCTATTTTAGATCTAAAAATAAACCTATTTTAAACGTCTACTTTAGGTCTATAAATCAACCTAAGGGTCTATAAATCAACCTAATTTAGGCGTCTATTTTAGGTCTATATATCAACCTATTTTAGATCTAAAAATCAACCTATTTTAGACGTCTATTTCTGGTCTGTAAATCGTCTATTTTAGGTCTATATATCAACCTATTTTAGATCTAAAAATCAACCTATTTTAGACGTCTATTTCTGGTCTATTTGAGATCTATAATTAAACCTATTTTAAACGTCTACTTTAGGTCTATAAATCAACCTAAGGGTCTATAAATCAACCTAATTTAGGCGTCTATTTTAGGTCTATATATCAACCTATTTTAGATCTAAAAATCAACCTATTTTAGACGTCTATTTCTGGTCTATAAATCAACCTATTTTAGATCTATAAATAAACCTATTTTAAACGTCTACTTTAGGTCTATAAATCAACCTAAGGGTCTATAAATCAACCTAATTTAGGCGTCTATTTTAGGTCTATATATCAACCTATTTTAGATCTAAAAATCAACCTATTTTAGACGTCTATTTCTGGTCTATAAATCAACCTATTTTAGATCTATTTTAAACGTCTACTTTAGGTCTATAAATCAACCTAAGGGTCTATAAATCAACCTAATTTAGGCGTCTATTTTACGTCTATATATCAACCTATTTTAGATCTAAAAATCAACCTATTTCAGACGTCTATTTCTGGTCTATTTGAGATCTATAATTAAACCTATTTTAAACGTCTACTTTAGGTCTATAAATCAACCTAAGGGTCTATAAATCAACCTAACTTAGGCGTCTATTTTAGGTCTATATATCAACCTATTTTAGATCTAAAAATCAACCTATTTTAGACGTCTATTTCTGGTCTATAAATCGTCTATTTTAGGTCTATATATCAACCTATTTTAGATCTAAAAATCAACCTATTTTAAACGTCTACTTTAGGTCTATAAATCAACCTAAGGGTCTATAAATCAACCTAATTTAGGCATGTATTTTAGGTCTATATATCAACCTATTTTAGATCTAAAAATCAACCTATTTTAGACGTCTATTTCTGGTCTATAAGTCGTCTATTTTAGGTCTATATATCAACCTATTTTAGATCTAAAAATCAACCTATTTTAGACGTCTATTTCTGGTCTATAAATCAACCTATTTTAGATCTATAAATAAACCTATTTTAAACGTCTACGTTAGGTCTATAAATCAACCTAAGGGTCTATAAATCAACCTAATCTAGGCGTCTATTTTAGGTCTATATATCAACCTATTTTAGATCTAAAAAATCAACCTATTTTAGACGTCTATTTCTGGTCTATAAATCGTCTATTTTAGGTCTATATATCAACCTATTTTAGATCTAAAAATAAACCTATTTTAGACGTCTATTTCTGGTCTATTTGAGATTTATAATTAAACCTATTTTAAACGTCTACTTTAGGTCCATAAATCAACCTAAGGGTCTATAAATCAACCTAATTTAGGCGTCTATTTTAGGTCTATATATCAACCTATTTTAGATCTAAAAATCAACCTATTTTAGACGTCTATTTCTGGTCTATAAATCAACCTATTTTAGGTCTATATATCAACCTATTTTAGATCTAAAAATCAACCTATTTCAGACGTCTATTTCTGGTCTATTTTAGATCTATAATTAAACCTATTTTAAACGTCTACTTTAGGTCTATAAATCAACCTAAGGGTCTATAAATCAACCTAATTTAGGCGTCTATTTTAGGTCTATATATCAACCTATTTTAGATCTAAAAATCAACCTATTTTAGACGTCTATTTCTGGTCTATTAATCAACCTATTTTAGATCTATAAATAAACCTATTTTAAACGTCTACGTTAGGTCTATAAATCAACCCAAGGGTCTATAAATCAACCTAATCTAGGGGTCTATTTTAGGTCTATATATCAACCTATTTTAGATCTAAAAAAATCAACCTATTTTAGACGTATATTTCTGGTCTATAAATCAACCTATTTTAGATCTATAAATAAACCTATTTTAAACGTCTACTTTAGGTCTATAAATCAACCTAAGGGTCTATAAATCAACCTAATTTAGGTGTCCATTTTAGGTCTATATATCAACCTATTTTAGATCTAAAAATCAACGTATCTTAGACGTCTATTTCTGGTTTAAAAATCAACCTATTTTAGACGTCTAGATTTGGTTTAAAAATCAACCTATTTTAGACGTCTATTTTTGGTTAAAAAAAAATCAACCTATTTTAGACGTCTATTTTTGGTTTAAAAATCAACCTTTTTCAGACGTCTATTTTTGGTTTAAAAATCAACCTTTTTCAGACGTCTATTTTTGGTCTATAAATCAACCTAATTTAGGCGTCTATTTTAGGTCTATATATCAACCTATTTTAGATCTAAAAATCAACCTATTTTAGACGTCTATTTCTGGTTTATAAATCGTCTATTTTAGGTCTATATATCAACCTATTTTAGATCTAAAAATAAACCTATTTTAAACGTCTACTTTAGGTCTATAAATCAACCTAAGGGTCTATAATTCAACCTAATTTAGGCGTCTATTTTAGGTCTATATATCAACCTATTTTAGATCTAAAAATCAACCTATTTTAGACGTCTATTTCTGGTCTATAAATCGTCTATTTTAGGTCTATATATCAACCTATTTTAGATCTAAAAATAAACCTATTTTAAACGTCTACTTTAGGTCTATAAATCAACCTAAGGGTCTATAAATCAACCTAATTTAGGCGTCTATTTTAGGTCTATATATCAACCTATTTTAGATCTAAAAATCAACCTATTTTAGACGTCTATTTCTGGTCTGTAAATCGTCTATTTTAGGTCTATATATCAACCTATTTTAGATCTAAAAATCAACCTATTTTAGACGTCTATTTCTGGTCTATTTGAGATCTATAATTAAACCTATTTTAAACGTCTACTTTAGGTCTATAAATCAACCTAAGGGTCTATAAATCAACCTAATTTAGGCGTCTATTTTAGGTCTATATATCAACCTATTTTAGATCTAAAAATCAACCTATTTTAGACGTCTATTTCTGGTCTATAAATCAACCTATTTTAGATCTATAAATAAACCTATTTTAAACGTCTACTTTAGGTCTATAAATCAACCTAAGGGTCTATAAATCAACCTAATTTAGGCGTCTATTTTAGGTCTATATATCAACCTATTTTAGATCTAAAAATCAACCTATTTTAGACGTCTATTTCTGGTCTATAAATCAACCTATTTTAGATCTATTTTAAACGTCTACTTTAGGTCTATAAATCAACCTAAGGGTCTATAAATCAACCTAATTTAGGCGTCTATTTTACGTCTATATATCAACCTATTTTAGATCTAAAAATCAACCTATTTTAGACGTCTATTTCTGGTCTATTTTAGATCTATAATTAAACCTATTTTAAACGTCTACTTTAGGTCTATAAATCAACCTAAGGGTCTATAAATCAACCTAATTTAGGCGTCTATTTTAGGTCTATATATCAACCTATTTTAGATCTAAAAATCAACCTTTTTTAGACGTCTTTTTCTGGTCTATTAATCAACCTATTTTAGATCTATAAATAAACCTATTTTAAACGTCTACGTTAGGTCTATAAATCAACCCAATCTAGGGGTCTATTTTAGGTCTATATATCAACCTATTTTAGATCTAAAAAAATCAACCTATTTTAGACGTGTATTTCTGGTCTATAAATCAACCTATTTTAGATCTATAAATAAACCTATTTTAAACGTCTACTTTAGGTCTATAAATCAACCTAAGGGTCTATAAATCAACCTAATTTAGGTGTCCATTTTAGGTCTATATATCAACCTATTTTAGATCTAAAAATCAACCTATTTTAGACGTCTATTTCTGGTTTAAAAATCAACCTATTTTAGACGTCTAGATTTGGTTTAAAAATCAACCTATTTTAGACGTCTATTTTTGGTTTAAAAATCAACCTATTTTAGACGTCTATTTTTTGTTTTAAAATCAACCTTTTTTAGACGTCTATTTTTGGTTTAAAAATCAACCTTTTTCAGACGTCTATTTTTGGTTTAAAAATCAACCTATTTTAGACGTCTATTTTTGGTCTATAAATCAACCTATTTTAGATCTATTTTAAACGTCTACTTTAGGTCTATAAATCAACCTAATTTAGACGTCTATTTTAGGTCTATATATCAACCTATTTTAGATCTAAAAATCAACCTATTTTAGACGTCTATTTCTGGTTTATAAATCGTCTATTTTAGGTCTATATATCAACCTATTTTAGATCTAAAAATAAACCTATTTTAAACGTCTACTTTAGGTCTATAAATCAACCTAAGGGTCTATAATTCAACCTAATTTAGGCGTCTATTTTAGGTCTATATATCAACCTATTTTAGATCTAAAAATCAACCTATTTTAGACGTCTATTTCTGGTCTATAAATCGTCTATTTTAGGTCTATATATCAACCTATTTTAGATCTAAAAATAAACCTATTTTAAACGTCTACTTTAGGTCTATAAATCAACCTAAGGGTCTATAAATCAACCTAATTTAGGCGTCTATTTTAGGTCTATATATCAACCTATTTTAGATCTAAAAATCAACCTATTTTAGACGTCTATTTCTGGTCTATAAATCGTCTATTTTAGGTCTATATATCAGCCTATTTTAGATCTAAAAATCAACCTATTTTAGACGTCTATTTCTGGTCTATTTGAGATCTATAATTAAACCTATTTTAAACGTCTACTTTAGGTCTATAAATCAACCTAAGGGTCTATAAATCAACCTAATTTAGGCGTCTATTTTAGGTCTATATATCAACCTATTTTAGATCTAAAAATCAACCTATTTTAGACGTCTATTTCTGGTCTATAAATCAACCTATTTTAGATCTATAAATAAACCTATTTTAAACGTCTACTTTAGGTCTATAAATCAACCTAAGGGTCTATAAATCAACCTAATTTAGGCGTCTATTTTAGGTCTATATATCAACCTATTTTAGATCTAAAAATCAACCTATTTTAGACGTCTATTTCTGGTCTATAAATCAACCTATTTTAGATCTATTTTAAACGTCTACTTTAGGTCCATAAATCAACCTAAGGGTCTATAAATCAACCTAATTTAGGCGTCTATTTTACGTCTATATATCAACCTATTTTAGATCTAAAAATCAACCTATTTTAGACGTCTATTTCTGGTCTATTTTAGATCTATAATTAAACCTATTTTAAACGTCTACTTTAGGTCTATAAATCAACCTAAGGGTCTATAAATCAACCTAATTTAGGCGTCTATTTTAGGTCTATATATCAACCTATTTTAGATCTAAAAATCAACCTATTTTAGACGTCTATTTCTGGTCTATTAATCAACCTATTTTAGATCTATAAATAAACCTATTTTAAACGTCTACGTTAGGTCTATAAATCAACCTAAGGGTCTATAAATCAACCTAATATAGGCGTCTATTTTAGGTCTATATATCAACCTATTTTAAATCTATAAAATCAACCTATTTTAGATCTATAAATAAACCTATTTTAAACGTCTACTTTAGGTCTATAAATCAACCTAAGGGTCTATAAATCAACCTAATTTAGGTGTCCATTTTAGGTCTATATATCAACCTATTTTAGATCTAAAAATCAACCTATTTTAGACGTCTATTTCTGGTCTATTTTAGATCTATAATTAAACCTATTTTAAACGTCTACTTTAGGTCTATTAATCAACCTAAGGGTCTATGAATCAACCTAATTTAGGCGTCTATTTTAGGTCTATATATCAACCTATTTTAGATCTAAAAATCAACCTATTTTAGACGTCTATTTCTGGTCTATAAATCAACCTATTTTAGATCTATTTTAAACGTCTACTTTAGGTCTATAAATCAACCTAAGGGTCTATAAATCAACCTAATTTAGGCGTCTATTTTAGGTCTATATATCAACCTATTTTAGATCTAAAAATCAACCTATTTTAGACGTCTATTTCTGGTCTATTTTAGATCTATAAATAAACCTATTTTAAACGTCTACTTTAGGTCTATAAATCAACCTAAGGGTCTATAAATCAACCTAATTTAGGCGTCTATTTTAGGTCTATATATCAACCTATTTTAGACGTCTATTTCTGGTCTATAAATCAACCTATTTTAGATCTATTTTAAACGTCTACTTTAGGTCTATAAATCAACCTAAGGGTCTATAAATCAACCTAATTTAGGCGTCTATTTTAGGTCTATATATCAACCTATTTTAGATCTAAAAATCAACCTATTTTAGACGTCTATTTCTGGTCTATAAATCAACCTATTTTAGATCTATTTTAAACGTCTACTTTAGGTCTATAAATCAACCTAAGGGTCTATAAATCAACCTAATTTAGGCGTCTATTTTAGGTCTATATATCAACCTATTTTAGATCTAAAAATCATCCTATTTTAGACGTCTATTTCTGGTCTATAAATCAACCTATTTTAGATCTATAAATAAACCTATTTTAAACGTCTACGTTAGGTCTATAAATCAACCTAAGGGTCTATAAATCAACCTAATCTAGGTGTCTATTTTAGGTCTATATATCAACCTATTTTAGATCTAAAAAATCAACCTATTTTAGACGTCTATTTCTGGTCTATAAATCAACCTATTTTAGATCTATTTTAAACGTCTACTTTAGGTCTATAAATCAACCTAAGGGTCTATAAATCAACCTAATTTAGGCGTCTATTTTAGGTCTATATATCAACCTATTTTAGATCTGAAAATCAACCTATTTTAGACGTCTATTTCTGGTCTATAAATCAACCTATTTTAGATCTATTTTAAACGTCTACTTTAGGTCTATAAATCAACCTAATTTAGGCGTCTATTTTAGGTCTATATATCAACCTATTTTAGATCTAAAAATCAACCTATATTAGACGTCTATTTCTGGTCTATAAATCGTCTATTTTAGGTCTATATATCAACCTATTTTAGATCTAAAAATCAACCTATTTTAAACGTCTACTTTAGGCCTATAAATCAACCTAAGGGTCTATAAATCAACCTAATTTAGGCATGTATTTTAGGTCTATATATCAACCTATTTTAGATCTAAAAATCAACCTATTTTAGACGTCTATTTCTGGTCTATAGATCGTCTATTTTAGGTCTATATATCAACCTATTTTAGATTTAAAAATCAACCTATTTTAGACGTCTATTTCTGGTCTATTTGAGATCTATAATTAAAGCTATTTTAAACGTCTACTTTAGGTCTATAAATCAACCTAACTTAGGCGTCTATTTTAGGTCTATATATCAACCTATTTTAGATCTAAAAATCAACCTATTTTAGACGTCTATTTCTGGTCTATAAATCAACCTATTTTAGATCTATTTTAAACGTCTACTTTAGGTCTATACATCAACCTAAGGGTCTATAAATCAACCTAATTTAGGCGTCTATTTTAGGTCTATATATCAACCTATTTTAGATCTAAAAATCAACCTATTTTAGACATCTATTTCTGGTCTATAAATCAACCTATTTTAGATCTATAAATAAACCTATTTTAAACGTCTACGTTAGGTCTATAAATCAACCTAAGGGTCTATAAATCAACCTAATCTAGGCGTCTATTTTAGGTCTATATATCAACCTATTTTAGATCTAAAAAATCAACCTATTTTAGACGTCTATTTCTGGTCTATAAATCGTCTATTTTAGGTCTATATATCAACCTATTTTAGATCTAAAAATAAACCTATTTTAGACATCTATTTGAGATCTATAATTAAACCTATTTTAAACGTCTACTTTAGGTCTATAAATCAACCTAAGGGTCTATAAATCAACCTAATTTAGGCGTCTATTTTAGGTCTATATATCAACCTATTTTAGATCTAAAAATCAACCTATTTTAGACGTCTATTTCTGGTCTATAAATCAACCTATTTTAGATCTATTTTAAACGTCTACTTTAGGTCTATAAATCAACCTAATTTAGGCGTCTATTTCAGGTCTATATATCAACCTATTTTAGATCTAAAAATCAACCTATTTTAGACGTCTATTTCTGGTTTATAAATCGTCTATTTTAGGTCTATATATCAACCTATTTTAGATCTAAAAATAAACCTATTTTAAACGTCTACTTTAGGTCTGTAAATCAACCTAAGGGTCTATAATTCAACCTAATTTAGGCGTCTATTTTAGGTCTATATATCAACCTATTTTAGATCTAAAAATCAACCTATTTTAGATGTCTATTTCTGGTCTATAAATCGTCTATTTTAGGTCTATATATCAACCTATTTTAGATCTAAAAATAAACCTATTTTAAACGTCTACTTTAGGTCTATAAATCAACCTAAGGGTCTATAAATCAACCTAATTGAGGCGTCTATTTTAGGTCTATATATCAACCTATTTTAGATCTAAAAATCAACCTATTTTAGACGTCTATTTCTGGTCTATAAATCGTCTATTTTAGGTCTATATATCAACCTATTTTAGATCTAAAAATCAACCTATTTTAGACGTCTATTTCTGGTCTATTTGAGATCTATAATTAAACCTATTTTAAACGTCTACTTTAGGTCTATAAATCAACCTAAGGGTCTATAAATCAACCTAATTTAGGCGTCTATTTTAGGTCTATATATCAACCTATTTTAGATCTAAAAATCAACCTATTTTAGACGTCTATTTCTGGTCTATTTTAGATCTATAAATAAACCTATTTTAAACGTCTACTTTAGGTCTATAAATCAACCTAAGGGTCTATAAATCAACCTAATTTAGGCGTCTATTTTAGGTCTATATATCAACCTATTTTAGATCTAAAAATCAACCTATTTTAGACGTCTGTTTCTGGTCTATAAATCGTCTATTTTAGGTCTATATATCAACCTATTTTAGATCTAAAAATAAACCTATTTTAAACGTCTACTTTAGGTCTATAAATCAACCTAATGGTCTATAAATCAACCTAATTTAGGCGTCTATTTTAGGTCTATATATCAACCTATTTTAGATCTAAAAATCAACCTATTTTAGACGTCTATTTCTGGTCTATTTGAGATCTATAATTAAACCTATTTTAAACGTCTACTTTAGGTCTATAAATCAACCTAAGGGTCTATAAATCAACCTAATTTAGGCGTCTATTTTAGGTCTATATATCAACCTATTTTAGATCTAAAAATCAACCTATTTTAGACGTCTATTTCTGGTCTATAAATCAACCTATTTTAGATCTATAAATAAACCTATTTTAAACGTCTACTTTAGGTCTATAAATCAACCTAAGGGTCTATAAATCAACCTAATTTAGGCGTCTATTTTAGGTCTATATATCAACCTATTTTAGATCTAAAAATCAACCTATTTTAGACGTCTATTTCTGGTCTATAAATCAACCTATTTTAGATCTATTTTAAACGTCTACTTTAGGTCTATAAATCAACCTAAGGGTCTATAAATCAACCTAATTTAGGCGTCTATTTTAGGTCTATATATCAACCTATTTTAGATCTAAAAATCAACCTATTTTAGACGTCTATTTCTGGTCTATTTTAGATCTATAATTAAACCTATTTTAAACGTCTACTTTAGGTCTATAAATCAACCTGAGGGTCTATAAATCAACCTAATTTAGGCGTCTATTTTAGGTCTATATATCAACCTATTTTAGATCTAAAAATCAACCTATTTTAGACGTCTATTTCTGGTCTATTAATCAACCTATTTTAGATCTATAAATAAACCTATTTTAAACGTCTACGTTAGGTCTATAAATCAACCCAATCTAGGGGTCTATTTTAGGTCTATATATCAACCTATTTTAGATCTAAAAAAATCAACCTATTTTAGACGTGTATTTCTGGTCTATAAATCAACCTATTTTAGATCTATAAATAAACCTATTTTAAACGTCTACTTTAGGTCTATAAATCAACCTAAGGGTCTATAAATCAACCTAAATTAGGTGTCCATTTTAGGTCTATATATCAACCTATTTTAGATCTAAAAATCAACCTATTTTAGACGTCTATTTCTTGTTTAAAAATCAACCTATTTTAGACGTCTAGATTTGGTTTAAAAATCAACCTATTTTAGACGTCTATTTTTGGTTTAAAAATCAACCTATTTTAGACGTCTATTTTTGGTTTAAAAATCAACCTATTTTAGACGTCTATTTTTGGTTTAAAAATCAACCTTTTTCAGACGTCTATTTTTGGTTTAAAAATCAACCTATTTTAGACGTCTATTTTTGGTCTATAAATCAACCTGTTTTAGATCTATTTTAAACGTCTACTTTAGGTCTATAAATCAACCTAATTTAGGCGTCTATTTTAGGTCTATATATCAACCTATTTTAGATCTAAAAATCAACCTATTTTAGACGTCTATTTCTGGTTTATAAATCGTCTATTTTAGGTCTATATATCAACCTATTTTAGATCTAAAAATAAACCTATTTTAAACGTCTACTTTAGGTCTATAAATCAACCTAAGGGTCTATAATTCAACCTAATTTAGGCGTCTATTTTAGGTCTATATATCAACCTATTTTAGATCTAAAAATCAACCTATTTTAGACGTCTATTTCTGGTCTATAAATCGTCTATTTTAGGTCTATATATCAACCTATTTTAGATCTAAAAATAAACCTATTTTAAACGTCTACTTTAGGTCTATAAATCAACCTAAGGGTCTATAAATCAACCTAATTTAGGCGTCTATTTTAGGTCTATATATCAACCTATTTTAGATCTAAAAATCAACCTATTTTAGACGTCTATTTCTGGTCTATAAATCGTCTATTTTAGGTCTATATATCAACCTATTTTAGATCTAAAAATCAACCTATTTTAGACGTCTATTTCTGGTCTATTTGAGATCTATAATTAAACCTATTTTAAACGTCTACTTTAGGTCTATAAATCAACCTAAGGGTCTATAAATCAACCTAATTTAGGCGTCTATTTTAGGTCTATATATCAACCTATTTTAGATCTAAAAATCAACCTATGTTAGACGTCTATTTCTGGTCTATAAATCAACCTATTTTAGATCTATAAATAAACCTATTTTAAACGTCTACTTTAGGTCTATAAATCAACCTAAGGGTCTATAAATCAACCTAATTTAGGCGTCTATTTTAGGTCTATATATCAACCTATTTTAGATCTAAAAATCAACCTATTTTAGACGTCTATTTCTGGTCTATAAATCAACCTATTTTAGATCTATTTTAAACGTCTACTTTAGGTCCATAAATCAACCTAAGGGTCTATAAATCAACCTAATTTAGGCGTCTATTTTACGTCTATATATCAACCTATTTTAGATCTAAAAATCAACCTATTTTAGACGTCTATTTCTGGTCTATTTTAGATCTATAATTAAACCTATTTTAAACGTCTACTTTAGGTCTATAAATCAACCTAAGGGTCTATAAATCAACCTAATTTAGGCGTCTATTTTAGGTCTATATATCAACCTATTTTACATCTAAAAATCAACCTATTTTAGACGTCTATTTCTGGTCTATTAATCAACCTATTTTAGATCTATAAATAAACCTATTTTAAACGTCTACGTTAGGTCTATAAATCAACCTAAGGGTCTATAAATCAACCTAATATAGGCGTCTATTTTAGGTCTATATATCAACCTATTTTAAATCTATAAAATCAACCTATTTTAGATCTATAAATAAACCTATTTTAAACGTCTACTTTAGGTCTATAAATCAACCTAAGGGTCTATAAATCAACCTAATTTAGGTGTCCATTTTAGGTCTATATATCAACCTATTTTAGATCTAAAAATCAACCTATTTTAGACGTCTATTTCTGGTCTATTTTAGATCTATAATTAAACCTATTTTAAACGTCTACTTTAGGTCTATTAATCAACCTAAGGGTCTATGAATCAACCTAATTTAGGCGTCTATTTTAGGTCTATATATCAACCTATTTTAGATCTAAAAATCAACCTATTTTAGACGTCTATTTCTGGTCTATAAATCAACCTATTTTAGATCTATTTTAAACGTCTACTTTAGGTCTATAAATCAACCTAAGGGTCTATAAATCAACCTAATTTAGGCGTCTATTTTAGGTCTATATATCAACCTATTTTAGATCTAAAAATCAACCTATTTTAGACGTCTATTTCTGGTCTATTTTAGATCTATAAATAAACCTATTTTAAACGTCTACTTTAGGTCTATAAATCAACCTAAGGGTCTATAAATCAACCTAATTTAGGCGTCTATTTTAGGTCTATATATCAACCTATTTTAGACGTCTATTTCTGGTCTATAAATCAACCTATTTTAGATCTATTTTAAACGTCTACTTTAGGTCTATAAATCAACCTAAGGGTCTATAAATCAACCTAATTTAGGCGTCTATTTTAGGTCTATATATCAACCTATTTTAGATCTAAAAATCAACCTATTTTAGACGTCTATTTCTGGTCTATAAATCAACCTATTTTAGATCTATTTTAAACGTCTACTTTAGGTCTATAAATCAACCTAAGGGTCTATAAATCAACCTAATTTAGGCGTCTATTTTAGGTCTATATATCAACCTATTTTAGATCTAAAAATCATCCTATTTTAGACGTCTATTTCTGGTCTATAAATCAACCTATTTTGGATCTATAAATAAACCTATTTTAAACGTCTACGTTAGGTCTATAAATCAACCTAAGGGTCTATAAATCAACCTAATCTAGGTGTCTATTTTAGGTCTATATATCAACCTATTTTAGATCTAAAAAATCAACCTATTTTAGACGTCTATTTCTGGTCTATAAATCAACCTATTTTAGATCTATTTTAAACGTCTACTTTAGGTCTATAAATCAACCTAAGGGTCTATAAATCAACCTAATTTAGGCGTCTATTTTAGGTCTATATATCAACCTATTTTAGATCTGAAAATCAACCTATTTTAGACGTCTATTTCTGGTCTATTAATCAACCTATTTTAGATCTATAAATAAACCTATTTTAAACGTCTACGTTAGGTCTATAAATCAACCTAAGGGTCTATAAATCAACCTAATATAGGCGTCTATTTTAGGTCTATATATCAACCTATTTTAAATCTATAAAATCAACCTATTTTAGATCTATAAATAAACCTATTTTAAACGTCTACTTTAGGTCTATAAATCAACCTAAGGGTCTATAAATCAACCTAATTTAGGTGTCCATTTTAGGTCTATATATCAACCTATTTTAGATCTAAAAATCAACCTATTTTAGACGTCTATTTCTGGTCTATTTTAGATCTATAATTAAACCTATTTTAAACGTCTACTTTAGGTCTATTAATCAACCTAAGGGTCTATGAATCAACCTAATTTAGGCGTCTATTTTAGGTCTATATATCAACCTATTTTAGATCTAAAAATCAACCTATTTTAGACGTCTATTTCTGGTCTATAAATCAACCTATTTTAGATCTATTTTAAACGTCTACTTTAGGTCTATAAATCAACCTAAGGGTCTATAAATCAACCTAATTTAGGCGTCTATTTTAGGTCTATATATCAACCTATTTTAGATCTAAAAATCAACCTATTTTAGACGTCTATTTCTGGTCTATTTTAGATCTATAAATAAACCTATTTTAAACGTCTACTTTAGGTCTATAAATCAACCTAAGGGTCTATAAATCAACCTAATTTAGGCGTCTATTTTAGGTCTATATATCAACCTATTTTAGACGTCTATTTCTGGTCTATAAATCAACCTATTTTAGATCTATTTTAAACGTCTACTTTAGGTCTATAAATCAACCTAAGGGTCTATAAATCAACCTAATTTAGGCGTCTATTTTAGGTCTATATATCAACCTATTTTAGATCTAAAAATCAACCTATTTTAGACGTCTATTTCTGGTCTATAAATCAACCTATTTTAGATCTATTTTAAACGTCTACTTTAGGTCTATAAATCAACCTAAGGGTCTATAAATCAACCTAATTTAGGCGTCTATTTTAGGTCTATATATCAACCTATTTTAGATCTAAAAATCATCCTATTTTAGACGTCTATTTCTGGTCTATAAATCAACCTATTTTAGATCTATAAATAAACCTATTTTAAACGTCTACGTTAGGTCTATAAATCAACCTAAGGGTCTATAAATCAACCTAATCTAGGTGTCTATTTTAGGTCTATATATCAACCTATTTTAGATCTAAAAAATCAACCTATTTTAGACGTCTATTTCTGGTCTATAAATCAACCTATTTTAGATCTATTTTAAACGTCTACTTTAGGTCTATAAATCAACCTAAGGGTCTATAAATCAACCTAATTTAGGCGTCTATTTTAGGTCTATATATCAACCTATTTTAGATCTGAAAATCAACCTATTTTAGACGTCTATTTCTGGTCTATAAATCAACCTATTTTAGATCTATTTTAAACGTCTACTTTAGGTCTATAAATCAACCTAATTTAGGCGTCTATTTTAGGTCTATATATCAACCTATTTTAGATCTAAAAATCAACCTATATTAGACGTCTATTTCTGGTCTATAAATCGTCTATTTTAGGTCTATATATCAACCTATTTTAGATCTAAAAATCAACCTATTTTAAACGTCTACTTTAGGCCTATAAATCAACCTAAGGGTCTATAAATCAACCTAATTTAGGCATGTATTTTAGGTCTATATATCAACCTATTTTAGATCTAAAAATCAACCTATTTTAGACGTCTATTTCTGGTCTATAGATCGTCTATTTTAGGTCTATATATCAACCTATTTTAGATTTAAAAATCAACCTATTTTAGACGTCTATTTCTGGTCTATTTGAGATCTATAATTAAAGCTATTTTAAACGTCTACTTTAGGTCTATAAATCAACCTAACTTAGGCGTCTATTTTAGGTCTATATATCAACCTATTTTAGATCTAAAAATCAACCTATTTTAGACGTCTATTTCTGGTCTATAAATCAACCTATTTTAGATCTATTTTAAACGTCTACTTTAGGTCTATACATCAACCTAAGGGTCTATAAATCAACCTAATTTAGGCGTCTATTTTAGGTCTATATATCAACCTATTTTAGATCTAAAAATCAACCTATTTTAGACATCTATTTCTGGTCTATAAATCAACCTATTTTAGATCTATAAATAAACCTATTTTAAACGTCTACGTTAGGTCTATAAATCAACCTAAGGGTCTATAAATCAACCTAATCTAGGCGTCTATTTTAGGTCTATATATCAACCTATTTTAGATCTAAAAAATCAACCTATTTTAGACGTCTATTTCTGGTCTATAAATCGTCTATTTTAGGTCTATATATCAACCTATTTTAGATCTAAAAATAAACCTATTTTAGACATCTATTTGAGATCTATAATTAAACCTATTTTAAACGTCTACTTTAGGTCTATAAATCAACCTAAGGGTCTATAAATCAACCTAATTTAGGCGTCTATTTTAGGTCTATATATCAACCTATTTTAGATCTAAAAATCAACCTATTTTAGACGTCTATTTCTGGTCTATAAATCAACCTATTTTAGATCTATTTTAAACGTCTACTTTAGGTCTATAAATCAACCTAATTTAGGCGTCTATTTCAGGTCTATATATCAACCTATTTTAGATCTAAAAATCAACCTATTTTAGACGTCTATTTCTGGTTTATAAATCGTCTATTTTAGGTCTATATATCAACCTATTTTAGATCTAAAAATAAACCTATTTTAAACGTCTACTTTAGGTCTGTAAATCAACCTAAGGGTCTATAATTCAACCTAATTTAGGCGTCTATTTTAGGTCTATATATCAACCTATTTTAGATCTAAAAATCAACCTATTTTAGATGTCTATTTCTGGTCTATAAATCGTCTATTTTAGGTCTATATATCAACCTATTTTAGATCTAAAAATAAACCTATTTTAAACGTCTACTTTAGGTCTATAAATCAACCTAAGGGTCTATAAATCAACCTAATTGAGGCGTCTATTTTAGGTCTATATATCAACCTATTTTAGATCTAAAAATCAACCTATTTTAGACGTCTATTTCTGGTCTATAAATCGTCTATTTTAGGTCTATATATCAACCTATTTTAGATCTAAAAATCAACCTATTTTAGACGTCTATTTCTGGTCTATTTGAGATCTATAATTAAACCTATTTTAAACGTCTACTTTAGGTCTATAAATCAACCTAAGGGTCTATAAATCAACCTAATTTAGGCGTCTATTTTAGGTCTATATATCAACCTATTTTAGATCTAAAAATCAACCTATTTTAGACGTCTATTTCTGGTCTATTTTAGATCTATAAATAAACCTATTTTAAACGTCTACTTTAGGTCTATAAATCAACCTAAGGGTCTATAAATCAACCTAATTTAGGCGTCTATTTTAGGTCTATATATCAACCTATTTTAGATCTAAAAATCAACCTATTTTAGACGTCTGTTTCTGGTCTATAAATCGTCTATTTTAGGTCTATATATCAACCTATTTTAGATCTAAAAATAAACCTATTTTAAACGTCTACTTTAGGTCTATAAATCAACCTAATGGTCTATAAATCAACCTAATTTAGGCGTCTATTTTAGGTCTATATATCAACCTATTTTAGATCTAAAAATCAACCTATTTTAGACGTCTATTTCTGGTCTATTTGAGATCTATAATTAAACCTATTTTAAACGTCTACTTTAGGTCTATAAATCAACCTAAGGGTCTATAAATCAACCTAATTTAGGCGTCTATTTTAGGTCTATATATCAACCTATTTTAGATCTAAAAATCAACCTATTTTAGACGTCTATTTCTGGTCTATAAATCAACCTATTTTAGATCTATAAATAAACCTATTTTAAACGTCTACTTTAGGTCTATAAATCAACCTAAGGGTCTATAAATCAACCTAATTTAGGCGTCTATTTTAGGTCTATATATCAACCTATTTTAGATCTAAAAATCAACCTATTTTAGACGTCTATTTCTGGTCTATAAATCAACCTATTTTAGATCTATTTTAAACGTCTACTTTAGGTCTATAAATCAACCTAAGGGTCTATAAATCAACCTAATTTAGGCGTCTATTTTAGGTCTATATATCAACCTATTTTAGATCTAAAAATCAACCTATTTTAGACGTCTATTTCTGGTCTATTTTAGATCTATAATTAAACCTATTTTAAACGTCTACTTTAGGTCTATAAATCAACCTAAGGGTCTATAAATCAACCTAATTTAGGCGTCTATTTTAGGTCTATATATCAACCTATTTTAGATCTAAAAATCAACCTATTTTAGACGTCTATTTCTGGTCTATTAATCAACCTATTTTAGATCTATAAATAAACCTATTTTAAACGTCTACGTTAGGTCTATAAATCAACCCAATCTAGGGGTCTATTTTAGGTCTATATATCAACCTATTTTAGATCTAAAAAAATCAACCTATTTTAGACGTGTATTTCTGGTCTATAAATCAACCTATTTTAGATCTATAAATAAACCTATTTTAAACGTCTACTTTAGGTCTATAAATCAACCTAAGGGTCTATAAATCAACCTAAATTAGGTGTCCATTTTAGGTCTATATATCAACCTATTTTAGATCTAAAAATCAACCTATTTTAGACGTCTATTTCTTGTTTAAAAATCAACCTATTTTAGACGTCTAGATTTGGTTTAAAAATCAACCTATTTTAGACGTCTATTTTTGGTTTAAAAATCAACCTATTTTAGACGTCTATTTTTGGTTTAAAAATCAACCTATTTTAGACGTCTATTTTTGGTTTAAAAATCAACCTTTTTCAGACGTCTATTTTTGGTTTAAAAATCAACCTATTTTAGACGTCTATTTTTGGTCTATAAATCAACCTGTTTTAGATCTATTTTAAACGTCTACTTTAGGTCTATAAATCAACCTAATTTAGGCGTCTATTTTAGGTCTATATATCAACCTATTTTAGATCTAAAAATCAACCTATTTTAGACGTCTATTTCTGGTTTATAAATCGTCTATTTTAGGTCTATATATCAACCTATTTTAGATCTAAAAATAAACCTATTTTAAACGTCTACTTTAGGTCTATAAATCAACCTAAGGGTCTATAATTCAACCTAATTTAGGCGTCTATTTTAGGTCTATATATCAACCTATTTTAGATCTAAAAATCAACCTATTTTAGACGTCTATTTCTGGTCTATAAATCGTCTATTTTAGGTCTATATATCAACCTATTTTAGATCTAAAAATAAACCTATTTTAAACGTCTACTTTAGGTCTATAAATCAACCTAAGGGTCTATAAATCAACCTAATTTAGGCGTCTATTTTAGGTCTATATATCAACCTATTTTAGATCTAAAAATCAACCTATTTTAGACGTCTATTTCTGGTCTATAAATCGTCTATTTTAGGTCTATATATCAACCTATTTTAGATCTAAAAATCAACCTATTTTAGACGTCTATTTCTGGTCTATTTGAGATCTATAATTAAACCTATTTTAAACGTCTACTTTAGGTCTATAAATCAACCTAAGGGTCTATAAATCAACCTAATTTAGGCGTCTATTTTAGGTCTATATATCAACCTATTTTAGATCTAAAAATCAACCTATTTTAGACGTCTATTTCTGGTCTATAAATCAACCTATTTTAGATCTATAAATAAACCTATTTTAAACGTCTACTTTAGGTCTATAAATCAACCTAAGGGTCTATAAATCAACCTAATTTAGGCGTCTATTTTAGGTCTATATATCAACCTATTTTAGATCTAAAAATCAACCTATTTTAGACGTCTATTTCTGGTCTATAAATCAACCTATTTTAGATCTATTTTAAACGTCTACTTTAGGTCCATAAATCAACCTAAGGGTCTATAAATCAACCTAATTTAGGCGTCTATTTTACGTCTATATATCAACCTATTTTAGATCTAAAAATCAACCTATTTTAGACGTCTATTTCTGGTCTATTTTAGATCTATAATTAAACCTATTTTAAACGTCTACTTTAGGTCTATAAATCAACCTAAGGGTCTATAAATCAACCTAATTTAGGCGTCTATTTTAGGTCTATATATCAACCTATTTTACATCTAAAAATCAACCTATTTTAGACGTCTATTTCTGGTCTATTAATCAACCTATTTTAGATCTATAAATAAACCTATTTTAAACGTCTACGTTAGGTCTATAAATCAACCTAAGGGTCTATAAATCAACCTAATATAGGCGTCTATTTTAGGTCTATATATCAACCTATTTTAAATCTATAAAATCAACCTATTTTAGATCTATAAATAAACCTATTTTAAACGTCTACTTTAGGTCTATAAATCAACCTAAGGGTCTATAAATCAACCTAATTTAGGTGTCCATTTTAGGTCTATATATCAACCTATTTTAGATCTAAAAATCAACCTATTTTAGACGTCTATTTCTGGTCTATTTTAGATCTATAATTAAACCTATTTTAAACGTCTACTTTAGGTCTATTAATCAACCTAAGGGTCTATGAATCAACCTAATTTAGGCGTCTATTTTAGGTCTATATATCAACCTATTTTAGATCTAAAAATCAACCTATTTTAGACGTCTATTTCTGGTCTATAAATCAACCTATTTTAGATCTATTTTAAACGTCTACTTTAGGTCTATAAATCAACCTAAGGGTCTATAAATCAACCTAATTTAGGCGTCTATTTTAGGTCTATATATCAACCTATTTTAGATCTAAAAATCAACCTATTTTAGACGTCTATTTCTGGTCTATTTTAGATCTATAAATAAACCTATTTTAAACGTCTACTTTAGGTCTATAAATCAACCTAAGGGTCTATAAATCAACCTAATTTAGGCGTCTATTTTAGGTCTATATATCAACCTATTTTAGACGTCTATTTCTGGTCTATAAATCAACCTATTTTAGATCTATTTTAAACGTCTACTTTAGGTCTATAAATCAACCTAAGGGTCTATAAATCAACCTAATTTAGGCGTCTATTTTAGGTCTATATATCAACCTATTTTAGATCTAAAAATCAACCTATTTTAGACGTCTATTTCTGGTCTATAAATCAACCTATTTTAGATCTATTTTAAACGTCTACTTTAGGTCTATAAATCAACCTAAGGGTCTATAAATCAACCTAATTTAGGCGTCTATTTTAGGTCTATATATCAACCTATTTTAGATCTAAAAATCATCCTATTTTAGACGTCTATTTCTGGTCTATAAATCAACCTATTTTGGATCTATAAATAAACCTATTTTAAACGTCTACGTTAGGTCTATAAATCAACCTAAGGGTCTATAAATCAACCTAATCTAGGTGTCTATTTTAGGTCTATATATCAACCTATTTTAGATCTAAAAAATCAACCTATTTTAGACGTCTATTTCTGGTCTATAAATCAACCTATTTTAGATCTATTTTAAACGTCTACTTTAGGTCTATAAATCAACCTAAGGGTCTATAAATCAACCTAATTTAGGCGTCTATTTTAGGTCTATATATCAACCTATTTTAGATCTGAAAATCAACCTATTTTAGACGTCTATTTCTGGTCTATAAATCAACCTATTTTAGATCTATTTTAAACGTCTACTTTAGGTCTATAAATCAACCTAAGGGTCTATAAATCAACCTAATTTAGGCGTCTATTTTAGGTCTATATATCGACCTATTTTAGATCTAAAAATCAACCTATTTTAGACGTCTATTTCTGGTCTATAAATCGTCTATTTTAGGTCTATATATCAACCTATTTTAGATCTAAAAATCAACCTATTTTAGACGTCTATTTCTGGTCTATAAATCAACCTATTTTAGATCTATTTTAAACGTCTACTTTAGGTCTATAAATCAACCTAAGGGTCTATAAATCAACCTAATTTAGGCGTTTATTTTAGGTCTATATATCAACCTATTTTAGATCTAAAAATCAACCTATTATAGACGTCTATTTCTGGTCTATAAATCAACCTATTTTAGATCTATAAATAAACCTATTTTAAACATCTACTTTAGGTCTATAAATCAACCTAAGGGTCTATAAATCAACCTAATTTAGGCGTCTATTTTAGGTCTATATATCAACCTATTTTAGATCTAAAAATCAACCTATTTTAGACGTCTATTTCTGGTCTATTAATCAACCTATTTTAGATCTATAAATAAACCTATTTTAAACGTCTACGTTAGGTCTATAAATCAACCCAAGGGTCTATAAATCAACCTAATCTAGGGGTCTATTTTAGGTCTATATATCAACCTATTTTAGATCTAAAAAAATCAACCTATTTTAGACGTATATTTCTGGTCTATAAATCAACCTATTTTAGATCTATAAATAAACCTATTTTAAACGTCTACTTTAGGTCTATAAATCAACCTAAGGGTCTATAAATCAACCTAATTTAGGTGTCCATTTTAGGTCTATATATCAACCTATTTTAGATCTAAAAATCAACCTATTTTAGACGTCTATTTCTGGTTTAAAAATCAACCTATTTTAGACGTCTAGATTTGGTTTAAAAATCAACCTATTTTAGACGTCTATTTTTGGTTAAAAAAAAATCAACCTATTTTAGACTATTTCTGGTTTATAAATCGTCTATTTTAGGTCTATATATCAACCTATTTTAGATCTAAAAATAAACCTATTTTAAACGTCTACTTTAGGTCTATAAATCAACCTAAGGGTCTATAATTCAACCTAATTTAGGCGTCTATTTTAGGTCTATATATCAACCTATTTTAGATCTAAAAATCAACCTATTTTAGACGTCTATTTCTGGTCTATAAATCGTCTATTTTAGGTCTATATATCAACCTATTTTAGATCTAAAAATAAACCTATTTTAAACGTCTACTTTAGGTCTATAAATCAACCTAAGGGTCTATAAATCAACCTAATTTAGGCGTCTATTTTAGGTTTATATATCAACCTATTTTAGATCTAAAAATCAACCTATTTTAGACGTCTATTTCTGGTCTATAAATCGTCTATTTTAGGTCTATATATCAACCTATTTTAGATCTAAAAATCAACCTATTTTAGACGTCTATTTCTGGTCTA
The DNA here is from genome assembly GCF_033458585.1 of Syngnathus typhle. Classification (NCBI taxonomy): domain Eukaryota; kingdom Metazoa; phylum Chordata; class Actinopteri; order Syngnathiformes; family Syngnathidae; genus Syngnathus; species Syngnathus typhle. The sequence goes on from NW_026872115.1 coordinate 25,199, forward strand.
TTTGAGATCTATAATTAAACCTATTTTAAACGTCTACTTTAGGTCTATAAATCAACCTAAGGGTCTATAAATCAACCTAATTTAGGCGTCTATTTTAGGTCTATATATCAACCTATTTTAGATCTAAAAATCAACCTATTTTAGACGTCTATTTCTGGTCTATAAATCAACCTATTTTAGATCTATAAATAAACCTATTTTAAACGTCTACTTTAGGTCTATAAATCAACCTAAGGGTCTATAAATCAACCTAATTTAGGCGTCTATTTTAGGTCTATATATCAACCTATTTTAGATCTAAAAATCAACCTATTTTAGACGTCTATTTCTGGTCTATAAATCAACCTATTTTAGATCTATTTTAAACGTCTACTTTAGGTCCATAAATCAACCTAAGGGTCTATAAATCAACCTAATTTAGGCGTCTATTTTACGTCTATATATCAACCTATTTTAGATCTAAAAATCAACCTATTTTAGACGTCTATTTCTGGTCTATTTGAGATCTATAATTAAACCTATTTTAAACGTCTACTTTAGGTCTATAAATCAACCTAAGGGTCTATAAATCAACCTAATTTAGGCGTCTATTTTAGGTCTATATATCAACCTATTTTAGATCTAAAAATCAACCTATTTTAGACGTCTATTTCTGGTCTATTAATCAACCTATTTTAGATCTATAAATAAACCTATTTTAAACGTCTACGTTAGGTCTATAAATCAACCTAAGGGTCTATAAATCAACCTAATATAGGCGTCTATTTTAGGTCTATATATCAACCTATTTTAAATCTATAAAATCAACCTATTTTAGATCTATAAATAAACCTATTTTAAACGTCTACTTTAGGTCTATAAATCAACCTAAGGGTCTATAAATCAACCTAATTTAGGTGTCCATTTTAGGTCTATATATCAACCTATTTTAGATCTAAAAATCAACCTATTTTAGACGTCTATTTCTGGTCTATTTTAGATCTATAATTAAACCTATTTTAAACGTCTACTTTAGGTCTATTAATCAACCTAAGGGTCTATGAATCAACCTAATTTAGGCGTCTATTTTAGGTCTATATATCAACCTATTTTAGATCTAAAAATCAACCTATTTTAGACGTCTATTTCTGGTCTATAAATCAACCTATTTTAGATCTATTTTAAACGTCTACTTTAGGTCCATAAATCAACCTAAGGGTCTATAAATCAACCTAATTTAGGCGTCTATTTTACGTCTATATATCAACCTATTTTAGATCTAAAAATCAACCTATTTTAGACGTCTATTTCTGGTCTATTTGAGATCTATAATTAAACCTATTTTAAACGTCTACTTTAGGTCTATAAATCAACCTAAGGGTCTATAAATCAACCTAATTTAGGCGTCTATTTTAGGTCTATATATCAACCTATTTTAGATCTAAAAATCAACCTATTTTAGACGTCTATTTCTGGTCTATTAATCAACCTATTTTAGATCTATAAATAAACCTATTTTAAACGTCTACGTTAGGTCTATAAATCAACCTAAGGGTCTATAAATCAACCTAATATAGGCGTCTATTTTAGGTCTATATATCAACCTATTTTAAATCTATAAAATCAACCTATTTTAGATCTATAAATAAACCTATTTTAAACGTCTACTTTAGGTCTATAAATCAACCTAAGGGTCTATAAATCAACCTAATTTAGGTGTCCATTTTAGGTCTATATATCAACCTATTTTAGATCTAAAAATCAACCTATTTTAGACGTCTATTTCTGGTCTATTTTAGATCTATAATTAAACCTATTTTAAACGTCTACTTTAGGTCTATTAATCAACCTAAGGGTCTATGAATCAACCTAATTTAGGCGTCTATTTTAGGTCTATATATCAACCTATTTTAGATCTAAAAATCAACCTATTTTAGACGTCTATTTCTGGTCTATAAATCAACCTATTTTAGATCTATTTTAAACGTCTACTTTAGGTCTATAAATCAACCTAAGGGTCTATAAATCAACCTAATTTAGGCGTCTATTTTAGGTCTATATATCAACCTATTTTAGATCTAAAAATCAACCTATTTTAGACGTCTATTTCTGGTCTATTTTAGATCTATAAATAAACCTATTTTAAACGTCTACTTTAGGTCTATAAATCAACCTAAGGGTCTATAAATCAACCTAATTTAGGCGTCTATTTTAGGTCTATATATCAACCTATTTTAGACGTCTATTTCTGGTCTATAAATCAACCTATTTTAGATCTATTTTAAACGTCTACTTTAGGTCTATAAATCAACCTAAGGGTCTATAAATCAACCTAATTTAGGCGTCTATTTTAGGTCTATATATCAACCTATTTTAGATCTAAAAATCAACCTATTTTAGACGTCTATTTCTGGTCTATAAATCAACCTATTTTAGATCTATTTTAAACGTCTACTTTAGGTCTATAAATCAACCTAAGGGTCTATAAATCAACCTAATTTAGGCGTCTATTTTAGGTCTATATATCAACCTATTTTAGATCTAAAAATCATCCTATTTTAGACGTCTATTTCTGGTCTATAAATCAACCTATTTTAGATCTATAAATAAACCTATTTTAAACGTCTACGTTAGGTCTATAAATCAACCTAAGGGTCTATAAATCAACCTAATCTAGGTGTCTATTTTAGGTCTATATATCAACCTATTTTAGATCTAAAAAATCAACCTATTTTAGACGTCTATTTCTGGTCTATAAATCAACCTATTTTAGATCTATTTTAAACGTCTACTTTAGGTCTATAAATCAACCTAAGGGTCTATAAATCAACCTAATTTAGGCGTCTATTTTAGGTCTATATATCAACCTATTTTAGATCTGAAAATCAACCTATTTTAGACGTCTATTTCTGGTCTATAAATCAACCTATTTTAGATCTATTTTAAACGTCTACTTTAGGTCTATAAATCAACCTAATTTAGGCGTCTATTTTAGGTCTATATATCAACCTATTTTAGATCTAAAAATCAACCTATATTAGACGTCTATTTCTGGTCTATAAATCGTCTATTTTAGGTCTATATATCAACCTATTTTAGATCTAAAAATCAACCTATTTTAAACGTCTACTTTAGGCCTATAAATCAACCTAAGGGTCTATAAATCAACCTAATTTAGGCATGTATTTTAGGTCTATATATCAACCTATTTTAGATCTAAAAATCAACCTATTTTAGACGTCTATTTCTGGTCTATAGATCGTCTATTTTAGGTCTATATATCAACCTATTTTAGATTTAAAAATCAACCTATTTTAGACGTCTATTTCTGGTCTATTTGAGATCTATAATTAAAGCTATTTTAAACGTCTACTTTAGGTCTATAAATCAACCTAACTTAGGCGTCTATTTTAGGTCTATATATCAACCTATTTTAGATCTAAAAATCAACCTATTTTAGACGTCTATTTCTGGTCTATAAATCAACCTATTTTAGATCTATTTTAAACGTCTACTTTAGGTCTATACATCAACCTAAGGGTCTATAAATCAACCTAATTTAGGCGTCTATTTTAGGTCTATATATCAACCTATTTTAGATCTAAAAATCAACCTATTTTAGACATCTATTTCTGGTCTATAAATCAACCTATTTTAGATCTATAAATAAACCTATTTTAAACGTCTACGTTAGGTCTATAAATCAACCTAAGGGTCTATAAATCAACCTAATCTAGGCGTCTATTTTAGGTCTATATATCAACCTATTTTAGATCTAAAAAATCAACCTATTTTAGACGTCTATTTCTGGTCTATAAATCGTCTATTTTAGGTCTATATATCAACCTATTTTAGATCTAAAAATAAACCTATTTTAGACATCTATTTGAGATCTATAATTAAACCTATTTTAAACGTCTACTTTAGGTCTATAAATCAACCTAAGGGTCTATAAATCAACCTAATTTAGGCGTCTATTTTAGGTCTATATATCAACCTATTTTAGATCTAAAAATCAACCTATTTTAGACGTCTATTTCTGGTCTATAAATCAACCTATTTTAGATCTATTTTAAACGTCTACTTTAGGTCTATAAATCAACCTAATTTAGGCGTCTATTTCAGGTCTATATATCAACCTATTTTAGATCTAAAAATCAACCTATTTTAGACGTCTATTTCTGGTTTATAAATCGTCTATTTTAGGTCTATATATCAACCTATTTTAGATCTAAAAATAAACCTATTTTAAACGTCTACTTTAGGTCTGTAAATCAACCTAAGGGTCTATAATTCAACCTAATTTAGGCGTCTATTTTAGGTCTATATATCAACCTATTTTAGATCTAAAAATCAACCTATTTTAGATGTCTATTTCTGGTCTATAAATCGTCTATTTTAGGTCTATATATCAACCTATTTTAGATCTAAAAATAAACCTATTTTAAACGTCTACTTTAGGTCTATAAATCAACCTAAGGGTCTATAAATCAACCTAATTGAGGCGTCTATTTTAGGTCTATATATCAACCTATTTTAGATCTAAAAATCAACCTATTTTAGACGTCTATTTCTGGTCTATAAATCGTCTATTTTAGGTCTATATATCAACCTATTTTAGATCTAAAAATCAACCTATTTTAGACGTCTATTTCTGGTCTATTTGAGATCTATAATTAAACCTATTTTAAACGTCTACTTTAGGTCTATAAATCAACCTAAGGGTCTATAAATCAACCTAATTTAGGCGTCTATTTTAGGTCTATATATCAACCTATTTTAGATCTAAAAATCAACCTATTTTAGACGTCTATTTCTGGTCTATTTTAGATCTATAAATAAACCTATTTTAAACGTCTACTTTAGGTCTATAAATCAACCTAAGGGTCTATAAATCAACCTAATTTAGGCGTCTATTTTAGGTCTATATATCAACCTATTTTAGATCTAAAAATCAACCTATTTTAGACGTCTGTTTCTGGTCTATAAATCGTCTATTTTAGGTCTATATATCAACCTATTTTAGATCTAAAAATAAACCTATTTTAAACGTCTACTTTAGGTCTATAAATCAACCTAATGGTCTATAAATCAACCTAATTTAGGCGTCTATTTTAGGTCTATATATCAACCTATTTTAGATCTAAAAATCAACCTATTTTAGACGTCTATTTCTGGTCTATTTGAGATCTATAATTAAACCTATTTTAAACGTCTACTTTAGGTCTATAAATCAACCTAAGGGTCTATAAATCAACCTAATTTAGGCGTCTATTTTAGGTCTATATATCAACCTATTTTAGATCTAAAAATCAACCTATTTTAGACGTCTATTTCTGGTCTATAAATCAACCTATTTTAGATCTATAAATAAACCTATTTTAAACGTCTACTTTAGGTCTATAAATCAACCTAAGGGTCTATAAATCAACCTAATTTAGGCGTCTATTTTAGGTCTATATATCAACCTATTTTAGATCTAAAAATCAACCTATTTTAGACGTCTATTTCTGGTCTATAAATCAACCTATTTTAGATCTATTTTAAACGTCTACTTTAGGTCTATAAATCAACCTAAGGGTCTATAAATCAACCTAATTTAGGCGTCTATTTTAGGTCTATATATCAACCTATTTTAGATCTAAAAATCAACCTATTTTAGACGTCTATTTCTGGTCTATTTTAGATCTATAATTAAACCTATTTTAAACGTCTACTTTAGGTCTATAAATCAACCTAAGGGTCTATAAATCAACCTAATTTAGGCGTCTATTTTAGGTCTATATATCAACCTATTTTAGATCTAAAAATCAACCTATTTTAGACGTCTATTTCTGGTCTATAAATCAACCTATTTTAGATCTATTTTAAACGTCTACTTTAGGTCTATAAATCAACCTAAGGGTCTATAAATCAACCTAATTTAGGCGTCTATTTTAGGTCTATATATCAACCTATTTTAGATCTAAAAATCATCCTATTTTAGACGTCTATTTCTGGTCTATAAATCAACCTATTTTGGATCTATAAATAAACCTATTTTAAACGTCTACGTTAGGTCTATAAATCAACCTAAGGGTCTATAAATCAACCTAATCTAGGTGTCTATTTTAGGTCTATATATCAACCTATTTTAGATCTAAAAAATCAACCTATTTTAGACGTCTATTTCTGGTCTATAAATCAACCTATTTTAGATCTATTTTAAACGTCTACTTTAGGTCTATAAATCAACCTAAGGGTCTATAAATCAACCTAATTTAGGCGTCTATTTTAGGTCTATATATCAACCTATTTTAGATCTGAAAATCAACCTATTTTAGACGTCTATTTCTGGTCTATTAATCAACCTATTTTAGATCTATAAATAAACCTATTTTAAACGTCTACGTTAGGTCTATAAATCAACCTAAGGGTCTATAAATCAACCTAATATAGGCGTCTATTTTAGGTCTATATATCAACCTATTTTAAATCTATAAAATCAACCTATTTTAGATCTATAAATAAACCTATTTTAAACGTCTACTTTAGGTCTATAAATCAACCTAAGGGTCTATAAATCAACCTAATTTAGGTGTCCATTTTAGGTCTATATATCAACCTATTTTAGATCTAAAAATCAACCTATTTTAGACGTCTATTTCTGGTCTATTTTAGATCTATAATTAAACCTATTTTAAACGTCTACTTTAGGTCTATTAATCAACCTAAGGGTCTATGAATCAACCTAATTTAGGCGTCTATTTTAGGTCTATATATCAACCTATTTTAGATCTAAAAATCAACCTATTTTAGACGTCTATTTCTGGTCTATAAATCAACCTATTTTAGATCTATTTTAAACGTCTACTTTAGGTCTATAAATCAACCTAAGGGTCTATAAATCAACCTAATTTAGGCGTCTATTTTAGGTCTATATATCAACCTATTTTAGATCTAAAAATCAACCTATTTTAGACGTCTATTTCTGGTCTATTTTAGATCTATAAATAAACCTATTTTAAACGTCTACTTTAGGTCTATAAATCAACCTAAGGGTCTATAAATCAACCTAATTTAGGCGTCTATTTTAGGTCTATATATCAACCTATTTTAGACGTCTATTTCTGGTCTATAAATCAACCTATTTTAGATCTATTTTAAACGTCTACTTTAGGTCTATAAATCAACCTAAGGGTCTATAAATCAACCTAATTTAGGCGTCTATTTTAGGTCTATATATCAACCTATTTTAGATCTAAAAATCAACCTATTTTAGACGTCTATTTCTGGTCTATAAATCAACCTATTTTAGATCTATTTTAAACGTCTACTTTAGGTCTATAAATCAACCTAAGGGTCTATAAATCAACCTAATTTAGGCGTCTATTTTAGGTCTATATATCAACCTATTTTAGATCTAAAAATCATCCTATTTTAGACGTCTATTTCTGGTCTATAAATCAACCTATTTTAGATCTATAAATAAACCTATTTTAAACGTCTACGTTAGGTCTATAAATCAACCTAAGGGTCTATAAATCAACCTAATCTAGGTGTCTATTTTAGGTCTATATATCAACCTATTTTAGATCTAAAAAATCAACCTATTTTAGACGTCTATTTCTGGTCTATAAATCAACCTATTTTAGATCTATTTTAAACGTCTACTTTAGGTCTATAAATCAACCTAAGGGTCTATAAATCAACCTAATTTAGGCGTCTATTTTAGGTCTATATATCAACCTATTTTAGATCTGAAAATCAACCTATTTTAGACGTCTATTTCTGGTCTATAAATCAACCTATTTTAGATCTATTTTAAACGTCTACTTTAGGTCTATAAATCAACCTAATTTAGGCGTCTATTTTAGGTCTATATATCAACCTATTTTAGATCTAAAAATCAACCTATATTAGACGTCTATTTCTGGTCTATAAATCGTCTATTTTAGGTCTATATATCAACCTATTTTAGATCTAAAAATCAACCTATTTTAAACGTCTACTTTAGGCCTATAAATCAACCTAAGGGTCTATAAATCAACCTAATTTAGGCATGTATTTTAGGTCTATATATCAACCTATTTTAGATCTAAAAATCAACCTATTTTAGACGTCTATTTCTGGTCTATAGATCGTCTATTTTAGGTCTATATATCAACCTATTTTAGATTTAAAAATCAACCTATTTTAGACGTCTATTTCTGGTCTATTTGAGATCTATAATTAAAGCTATTTTAAACGTCTACTTTAGGTCTATAAATCAACCTAACTTAGGCGTCTATTTTAGGTCTATATATCAACCTATTTTAGATCTAAAAATCAACCTATTTTAGACGTCTATTTCTGGTCTATAAATCAACCTATTTTAGATCTATTTTAAACGTCTACTTTAGGTCTATACATCAACCTAAGGGTCTATAAATCAACCTAATTTAGGCGTCTATTTTAGGTCTATATATCAACCTATTTTAGATCTAAAAATCAACCTATTTTAGACATCTATTTCTGGTCTATAAATCAACCTATTTTAGATCTATATATAAACCTATTTTAAACGTCTACGTTAGGTCTATAAATCAACCTAAGGGTCTATAAATCAACCTAATCTAGGCGTCTATTTTAGGTCTATATATCAACCTATTTTAGATCTAAAAAATCAACCTATTTTAGACGTCTATTTCTGGTCTATAAATCGTCTATTTTAGGTCTATATATCAACCTATTTTAGATCTAAAAATAAACCTATTTTAGACATCTATTTGAGATCTATAATTAAACCTATTTTAAACGTCTACTTTAGGTCTATAAATCAACCTAAGGGTCTATAAATCAACCTAATTTAGGCGTCTATTTTAGGTCTATATATCAACCTATTTTAGATCTAAAAATCAACCTATTTTAGACGTCTATTTCTGGTCTATAAATCAACCTATTTTAGATCTATTTTAAACGTCTACTTTAGGTCTATAAATCAACCTAATTTAGGCGTCTATTTCAGGTCTATATATCAACCTATTTTAGATCTAAAAATCAACCTATTTTAGACGTCTATTTCTGGTTTATAAATCGTCTATTTTAGGTCTATATATCAACCTATTTTAGATCTAAAAATAAACCTATTTTAAACGTCTACTTTAGGTCTGTAAATCAACCTAAGGGTCTATAATTCAACCTAATTTAGGCGTCTATTTTAGGTCTATATATCAACCTATTTTAGATCTAAAAATCAACCTATTTTAGATGTCTATTTCTGGTCTATAAATCGTCTATTTTAGGTCTATATATCAACCTATTTTAGATCTAAAAATAAACCTATTTTAAACGTCTACTTTAGGTCTATAAATCAACCTAAGGGTCTATAAATCAACCTAATTGAGGCGTCTATTTTAGGTCTATATATCAACCTATTTTAGATCTAAAAATCAACCTATTTTAGACGTCTATTTCTGGTCTATAAATCGTCTATTTTAGGTCTATATATCAACCTATTTTAGATCTAAAAATCAACCTATTTTAGACGTCTATTTCTGGTCTATTTGAGATCTATAATTAAACCTATTTTAAACGTCTACTTTAGGTCTATAAATCAACCTAAGGGTCTATAAATCAACCTAATTTAGGCGTCTATTTTAGGTCTATATATCAACCTATTTTAGATCTAAAAATCAACCTATTTTAGACGTCTATTTCTGGTCTATTTTAGATCTATAAATAAACCTATTTTAAACGTCTACTTTAGGTCTATAAATCAACCTAAGGGTCTATAAATCAACCTAATTTAGGCGTCTATTTTAGGTCTATATATCAACCTATTTTAGATCTAAAAATCAACCTATTTTAGACGTCTGTTTCTGGTCTATAAATCGTCTATTTTAGGTCTATATATCAACCTATTTTAGATCTAAAAATAAACCTATTTTAAACGTCTACTTTAGGTCTATAAATCAACCTAATGGTCTATAAATCAACCTAATTTAGGCGTCTATTTTAGGTCTATATATCAACCTATTTTAGATCTAAAAATCAACCTATTTTAGACGTCTATTTCTGGTCTATTTGAGATCTATAATTAAACCTATTTTAAACGTCTACTTTAGGTCTATAAATCAACCTAAGGGTCTATAAATCAACCTAATTTAGGCGTCTATTTTAGGTCTATATATCAACCTATTTTAGATCTAAAAATCAACCTATTTTAGACGTCTATTTCTGGTCTATAAATCAACCTATTTTAGATCTATAAATAAACCTATTTTAAACGTCTACTTTAGGTCTATAAATCAACCTAAGGGTCTATAAATCAACCTAATTTAGGCGTCTATTTTAGGTCTATATATCAACCTATTTTAGATCTAAAAATCAACCTATTTTAGACGTCTATTTCTGGTCTATAAATCAACCTATTTTAGATCTATTTTAAACGTCTACTTTAGGTCTATAAATCAACCTAAGGGTCTATAAATCAACCTAATTTAGGCGTCTATTTTAGGTCTATATATCAACCTATTTTAGATCTAAAAATCAACCTATTTTAGACGTCTATTTCTGGTCTATTTTAGATCTATAATTAAACCTATTTTAAACGTCTACTTTAGGTCTATAAATCAACCTAAGGGTCTATAAATCAACCTAATTTAGGCGTCTATTTTAGGTCTATATATCAACCTATTTTAGATCTAAAAATCAACCTATTTTAGACGTCTATTTCTGGTCTATTAATCAACCTATTTTAGATCTATAAATAAACCTATTTTAAACGTCTACGTTAGGTCTATAAATCAACCCAATCTAGGGGTCTATTTTAGGTCTATATATCAACCTATTTTAGATCTAAAAAAATCAACCTATTTTAGACGTGTATTTCTGGTCTATAAATCAACCTATTTTAGATCTATAAATAAACCTATTTTAAACGTCTACTTTAGGTCTATAAATCAACCTAAGGGTCTATAAATCAACCTAAATTAGGTGTCCATTTTAGGTCTATATATCAACCTATTTTAGATCTAAAAATCAACCTATTTTAGACGTCTATTTCTTGTTTAAAAATCAACCTATTTTAGACGTCTAGATTTGGTTTAAAAATCAACCTATTTTAGACGTCTATTTTTGGTTTAAAAATCAACCTATTTTAGACGTCTATTTTTGGTTTAAAAATCAACCTATTTTAGACGTCTATTTTTGGTTTAAAAATCAACCTTTTTCAGACGTCTATTTTTGGTTTAAAAATCAACCTATTTTAGACGTCTATTTTTGGTCTATAAATCAACCTGTTTTAGATCTATTTTAAACGTCTACTTTAGGTCTATAAATCAACCTAATTTAGGCGTCTATTTTAGGTCTATATATCAACCTATTTTAGATCTAAAAATCAACCTATTTTAGACGTCTATTTCTGGTTTATAAATCGTCTATTTTAGGTCTATATATCAACCTATTTTAGATCTAAAAATAAACCTATTTTAAACGTCTACTTTAGGTCTATAAATCAACCTAAGGGTCTATAATTCAACCTAATTTAGGCGTCTATTTTAGGTCTATATATCAACCTATTTTAGATCTAAAAATCAACCTATTTTAGACGTCTATTTCTGGTCTATAAATCGTCTATTTTAGGTCTATATATCAACCTATTTTAGATCTAAAAATAAACCTATTTTAAACGTCTACTTTAGGTCTATAAATCAACCTAAGGGTCTATAAATCAACCTAATTTAGGCGTCTATTTTAGGTCTATATATCAACCTATTTTAGATCTAAAAATCAACCTATTTTAGACGTCTATTTCTGGTCTATAAATCGTCTATTTTAGGTCTATATATCAACCTATTTTAGATCTAAAAATCAACCTATTTTAGACGTCTATTTCTGGTCTATTTGAGATCTATAATTAAACCTATTTTAAACGTCTACTTTAGGTCTATAAATCAACCTAAGGGTCTATAAATCAACCTAATTTAGGCGTCTATTTTAGGTCTATATATCAACCTATTTTAGATCTAAAAATCAACCTATTTTAGACGTCTATTTCTGGTCTATAAATCAACCTATTTTAGATCTATAAATAAACCTATTTTAAACGTCTACTTTAGGTCTATAAATCAACCTAAGGGTCTATAAATCAACCTAATTTAGGCGTCTATTTTAGGTCTATATATCAACCTATTTTAGATCTAAAAATCAACCTATTTTAGACGTCTATTTCTGGTCTATAAATCAACCTATTTTAGATCTATTTTAAACGTCTACTTTAGGTCCATAAATCAACCTAAGGGTCTATAAATCAACCTAATTTAGGCGTCTATTTTACGTCTATATATCAACCTATTTTAGATCTAAAAATCAACCTATTTTAGACGTCTATTTCTGGTCTATTTTAGATCTATAATTAAACCTATTTTAAACGTCTACTTTAGGTCTATAAATCAACCTAAGGGTCTATAAATCAACCTAATTTAGGCGTCTATTTTAGGTCTATATATCAACCTATTTTACATCTAAAAATCAACCTATTTTAGACGTCTATTTCTGGTCTATTAATCAACCTATTTTAGATCTATAAATAAACCTATTTTAAACGTCTACGTTAGGTCTATAAATCAACCTAAGGGTCTATAAATCAACCTAATATAGGCGTCTATTTTAGGTCTATATATCAACCTATTTTAAATCTATAAAATCAACCTATTTTAGATCTATAAATAAACCTATTTTAAATGTCTACTTTAGGTCTATAAATCAACCTAAGGGTCTATAAATCAACCTAATTTAGGTGTCCATTTTAGGTCTATATATCAACCTATTTTAGATCTAAAAATCAACCTATTTTAGACGTCTATTTCTGGTCTATTTTAGATCTATAATTAAACCTATTTTAAACGTCTACTTTAGGTCTATTAATCAACCTAAGGGTCTATGAATCAACCTAATTTAGGCGTCTATTTTAGGTCTATATATCAACCTATTTTAGATCTAAAAATCAACCTATTTTAGACGTCTATTTCTGGTCTATAAATCAACCTATTTTAGATCTATTTTAAACGTCTACTTTAGGTCTATAAATCAACCTAAGGGTCTATAAATCAACCTAATTTAGGCGTCTATTTTAGGTCTATATATCAACCTATTTTAGATCTAAAAATCAACCTATTTTAGACGTCTATTTCTGGTCTATTTTAGATCTATAAATAAACCTATTTTAAACGTCTACTTTAGGTCTATAAATCAACCTAAGGGTCTATAAATCAACCTAATTTAGGCGTCTATTTTAGGTCTATATATCAACCTATTTTAGACGTCTATTTCTGGTCTATAAATCAACCTATTTTAGATCTATTTTAAACGTCTACTTTAGGTCTATAAATCAACCTAAGGGTCTATAAATCAACCTAATTTAGGCGTCTATTTTAGGTCTATATATCAACCTATTTTAGATCTAAAAATCAACCTATTTTAGACGTCTATTTCTGGTCTATAAATCAACCTATTTTAGATCTATTTTAAACGTCTACTTTAGGTCTATAAATCAACCTAAGGGTCTATAAATCAACCTAATTTAGGCGTCTATTTTAGGTCTATATATCAACCTATTTTAGATCTAAAAATCATCCTATTTTAGACGTCTATTTCTGGTCTATAAATCAACCTATTTTGGATCTATAAATAAACCTATTTTAAACGTCTACGTTAGGTCTATAAATCAACCTAAGGGTCTATAAATCAACCTAATCTAGGTGTCTATTTTAGGTCTATATATCAACCTATTTTAGATCTAAAAAATCAACCTATTTTAGACGTCTATTTCTGGTCTATAAATCAACCTATTTTAGATCTATTTTAAACGTCTACTTTAGGTCTATAAATCAACCTAAGGGTCTATAAATCAACCTAATTTAGGCGTCTATTTTAGGTCTATATATCAACCTATTTTAGATCTGAAAATCAACCTATTTTAGACGTCTATTTCTGGTCTATAAATCAACCTATTTTAGATCTATTTTAAACGTCTACTTTAGGTCTATAAATCAACCTAAGGGTCTATAAATCAACCTAATTTAGGCGTCTATTTTAGGTCTATATATCGACCTATTTTAGATCTAAAAATCAACCTATTTTAGACGTCTATTTCTGGTCTATAAATCGTCTATTTTAGGTCTATATATCAACCTATTTTAGATCTAAAAATCAACCTATTTTAGACGTCTATTTCTGGTCTATAAATCAACCTATTTTAGATCTATTTTAAACGTCTACTTTAGGTCTATAAATCAACCTAAGGGTCTATAAATCAACCTAATTTAGGCGTTTATTTTAGGTCTATATATCAACCTATTTTAGATCTAAAAATCAACCTATTATAGACGTCTATTTCTGGTCTATAAATCAACCTATTTTAGATCTATAAATAAACCTATTTTAAACGTCTACTTTAGGTCTATAAATCAACCTAAGGGTCTATAAATCAACCTAATTTAGGCGTCTATTTTAGGTCTATATATCAACCTATTTTAGATCTAAAAATCAACCTATTTTAGACGTCTATTTCTGGTCTATTAATCAACCTATTTTAGATCTATAAATAAACCTATTTTAAACGTCTACGTTAGGTCTATAAATCAACCCAAGGGTCTATAAATCAACCTAATCTAGGGGTCTATTTTAGGTCTATATATCAACCTATTTTAGATCTAAAAATCAACCTATTTTAGACGTCTATTTCTGGTTTAAAAATCAACCTATTTTAGACGTCTAGATTTGGTTTAAAAATCAACCTATTTTAGACGTCTATTTTTGGTTAAAAAAAAATCAACCTATTTTAGACGTCTATTTTTGGTTTAAAAATCAACCTTTTTCAGACGTCTATTTTTGGTTTAAAAATCAACCTATTTTAGACGTCTATTTTTGGTCTATAAATCAACCTATTTTAGATCTATTTTAAACGTCTACTTTAGGTCTATAAATCAACCTAATTTAGGCGTCTATTTTAGGTCTATATATCAACCTATTTTAGATCTAAAAATCAACCTATTTTAGACGTCTATTTCTGGTTTATAAATCGTCTATTTTAGGTCTATATATCAACCTTTTTTAGATCTAAAAATAAACCTATTTTAAACGTCTACTTTAGGTCTATAAATCAACCTAAGGGTCTATAATTCAACCTAATTTAGGCGTCTATTTTAGGTCTATATATCAACCTATTTTAGATCTAAAAATCAACCTATTTTAGACGTCTATTTCTGGTCTATAAATCGTCTATTTTAGGTCTATATATCAACCTATTTTAGATCTAAAAATAAACCTATTTTAAACGTCTACTTTAGGTCTATAAATCAACCTAAGGGTCTATAAATCAACCTAATTTAGGCGTCTATTTTAGGTTTATATATCAACCTATTTTAGATCTAAAAATCAACCTATTTTAGACGTCTATTTCTGGTCTATAAATCGTCTATTTTAGGTCTATATATCAACCTATTTTAGATCTAAAAATCAACCTATTTTAGACGTCTATTTCTGGTCTATTTGAGATCTATAATTAAACCTATTTTAAACGTCTACTTTAGGTCTATAAATCAACCTAAGGGTCTATAAATCAACCTAATTTAGGCGTCTATTTTAGGTCTATATATCAACCTATTTTAGATCTAAAAATCAACCTATTTTAGACGTCTATTTCTGGTCTATAAATCAACCTATTTTAGATCTATAAATAAACCTATTTTAAACGTCTACTTTAGGTCTATAAATCAACCTAAGGGTCTATAAATCAACCTAATTTAGGCGTCTATTTTAGGTCTATATATCAACCTATTTTAGATCTAAAAATCAACCTATTTTAGACGTCTATTTCTGGTCTATAAATCAACCTATTTTAGATCTATTTTAAACGTCTACTTTAGGTCCATAAATCAACCTAAGGGTCTATAAATCAACCTAATTTAGGCGTCTATTTTACGTCTATATATCAACCTATTTTAGATCTAAAAATCAACCTATTTTAGACGTCTATTTCTGGTCTATTTGAGATCTATAATTAAACCTATTTTAAACGTCTACTTTAGGTCTATAAATCAACCTAAGGGTCTATAAATCAACCTAATTTAGGCGTCTATTTTAGGTCTATATATCAACCTATTTTAGATCTAAAAATCAACCTATTTTAGACGTCTATTTCTGGTCTATTAATCAACCTATTTTAGATCTATAAATAAACCTATTTTAAACGTCTACGTTAGGTCTATAAATCAACCTAAGGGTCTATAAATCAACCTAATATAGGCGTCTATTTTAGGTCTATATATCAACCTATTTTAAATCTATAAAATCAACCTATTTTAGATCTATAAATAAACCTATTTTAAACGTCTACTTTAGGTCTATAAATCAACCTAAGGGTCTATAAATCAACCTAATTTAGGTGTCCATTTTAGGTCTATATATCAACCTATTTTAGATCTAAAAATCAACCTATTTTAGACGTCTATTTCTGGTCTATTTTAGATCTATAATTAAACCTATTTTAAACGTCTACTTTAGGTCTATTAATCAACCTAAGGGTCTATGAATCAACCTAATTTAGGCGTCTATTTTAGGTCTATATATCAACCTATTTTAGATCTAAAAATCAACCTATTTTAGACGTCTATTTCTGGTCTATAAATCAACCTATTTTAGATCTATTTTAAACGTCTACTTTAGGTCTATAAATCAACCTAAGGGTCTATAAATCAACCTAATTTAGGCGTCTATTTTAGGTCTATATATCAACCTATTTTAGATCTAAAAATCAACCTATTTTAGACGTCTATTTCTGGTCTATTTTAGATCTATAAATAAACCTATTTTAAACGTCTACTTTAGGTCTATAAATCAACCTAAGGGTCTATAAATCAACCTAATTTAGGCGTCTATTTTAGGTCTATATATCAACCTATTTTAGACGTCTATTTCTGGTCTATAAATCAACCTATTTTAGATCTATTTTAAACGTCTACTTTAGGTCTATAAATCAACCTAAGGGTCTATAAATCAACCTAATTTAGGCGTCTATTTTAGGTCTATATATCAACCTATTTTAGATCTAAAAATCAACCTATTTTAGACGTCTATTTCTGGTCTATAAATCAACCTATTTTAGATCTATTTTAAACGTCTACTTTAGGTCTATAAATCAACCTAAGGGTCTATAAATCAACCTAATTTAGGCGTCTATTTTAGGTCTATATATCAACCTATTTTAGATCTAAAAATCATCCTATTTTAGACGTCTATTTCTGGTCTATAAATCAACCTATTTTAGATCTATAAATAAACCTATTTTAAACGTCTACGTTAGGTCTATAAATCAACCTAAGGGTCTATAAATCAACCTAATCTAGGTGTCTATTTTAGGTCTATATATCAACCTATTTTAGATCTAAAAAATCAACCTATTTTAGACGTCTATTTCTGGTCTATAAATCAACCTATTTTAGATCTATTTTAAACGTCTACTTTAGGTCTATAAATCAACCTAAGGGTCTATAAATCAACCTAATTTAGGCGTCTATTTTAGGTCTATATATCAACCTATTTTAGATCTGAAAATCAACCTATTTTAGACGTCTATTTCTGGTCTATAAATCAACCTATTTTAGATCTATTTTAAACGTCTACTTTAGGTCTATAAATCAACCTAATTTAGGCGTCTATTTTAGGTCTATATATCAACCTATTTTAGATCTAAAAATCAACCTATATTAGACGTCTATTTCTGGTCTATAAATCGTCTATTTTAGGTCTATATATCAACCTATTTTAGATCTAAAAATCAACCTATTTTAAACGTCTACTTTAGGCCTATAAATCAACCTAAGGGTCTATAAATCAACCTAATTTAGGCATGTATTTTAGGTCTATATATCAACCTATTTTAGATCTAAAAATCAACCTATTTTAGACGTCTATTTCTGGTCTATAGATCGTCTATTTTAGGTCTATATATCAACCTATTTTAGATTTAAAAATCAACCTATTTTAGACGTCTATTTCTGGTCTATTTGAGATCTATAATTAAAGCTATTTTAAACGTCTACTTTAGGTCTATAAATCAACCTAACTTAGGCGTCTATTTTAGGTCTATATATCAACCTATTTTAGATCTAAAAATCAACCTATTTTAGACGTCTATTTCTGGTCTATAAATCAACCTATTTTAGATCTATTTTAAACGTCTACTTTAGGTCTATACATCAACCTAAGGGTCTATAAATCAACCTAATTTAGGCGTCTATTTTAGGTCTATATATCAACCTATTTTAGATCTAAAAATCAACCTATTTTAGACATCTATTTCTGGTCTATAAATCAACCTATTTTAGATCTATAAATAAACCTATTTTAAACGTCTACGTTAGGTCTATAAATCAACCTAAGGGTCTATAAATCAACCTAATCTAGGCGTCTATTTTAGGTCTATATATCAACCTATTTTAGATCTAAAAAATCAACCTATTTTAGACGTCTATTTCTGGTCTATAAATCGTCTATTTTAGGTCTATATATCAACCTATTTTAGATCTAAAAATAAACCTATTTTAGACATCTATTTGAGATCTATAATTAAACCTATTTTAAACGTCTACTTTAGGTCTATAAATCAACCTAAGGGTCTATAAATCAACCTAATTTAGGCGTCTATTTTAGGTCTATATATCAACCTATTTTAGATCTAAAAATCAACCTATTTTAGACGTCTATTTCTGGTCTATAAATCAACCTATTTTAGATCTATTTTAAACGTCTACTTTAGGTCTATAAATCAACCTAATTTAGGCGTCTATTTCAGGTCTATATATCAACCTATTTTAGATCTAAAAATCAACCTATTTTAGACGTCTATTTCTGGTTTATAAATCGTCTATTTTAGGTCTATATATCAACCTATTTTAGATCTAAAAATAAACCTATTTTAAACGTCTACTTTAGGTCTGTAAATCAACCTAAGGGTCTATAAATCAACCTAATTGAGGCGTCTATTTTAGGTCTATATATCAACCTATTTTAGATCTAAAAATCAACCTATTTTAGACGTCTATTTCTGGTCTATAAATCGTCTATTTTAGGTCTATATATCAACCTATTTTAGATCTAAAAATCAACCTATTTTAGACGTCTATTTCTGGTCTATTTGAGATCTATAATTAAACCTATTTTAAACGTCTACTTTAGGTCTATAAATCAACCTAAGGGTCTATAAATCAACCTAATTTAGGCGTCTATTTTAGGTCTATATATCAACCTATTTTAGATCTAAAAATCAACCTATTTTAGACGTCTATTTCTGGTCTATTTTAGATCTATAAATAAACCTATTTTAAACGTCTACTTTAGGTCTATAAATCAACCTAAGGGTCTATAAATCAACCTAATTTAGGCGTCTATTTTAGGTCTATATATCAACCTATTTTAGATCTAAAAATCAACCTATTTTAGACGTCTGTTTCTGGTCTATAAATCGTCTATTTTAGGTCTATATATCAACCTATTTTAGATCTAAAAATAAACCTATTTTAAACGTCTACTTTAGGTCTATAAATCAACCTAATGGTCTATAAATCAACCTAATTTAGGCGTCTATTTTAGGTCTATATATCAACCTATTTTAGATCTAAAAATCAACCTATTTTAGACGTCTATTTCTGGTCTATTTGAGATCTATAATTAAACCTATTTTAAACGTCTACTTTAGGTCTATAAATCAACCTAAGGGTCTATAAATCAACCTAATTTAGGCGTCTATTTTAGGTCTATATATCAACCTATTTTAGATCTAAAAATCAACCTATTCTAGACGTCTATTTCTGGTCTATAAATCAACCTATTTTAGATCTATAAATAAACCTATTTTAAACGTCTACTTTAGGTCTATAAATCAACCTAAGGGTCTATAAATCAACCTAATTTAGGCGTCTATTTTAGGTCTATATATCAACCTATTTTAGATCTAAAAATCAACCTATTTTAGACGTCTATTTCTGGTCTATAAATCAACCTATTTTAGATCTATTTTAAACGTCTACTTTAGGTCTATAAATCAACCTAAGGGTCTATAAATCAACCTAATTTAGGCGTCTATTTTACGTCTATATATCAACCTATTTTAGATCTAAAAATCAACCTATTTTAGACGTCTATTTCTGGTCTATTTTAGATCTATAATTAAACCTATTTTAAACGTCTACTTTAGGTCTATAAATCAACCTAAGGGTCTATAAATCAACCTAATTTAGGCGTCTATTTTAGGTCTATATATCAACCTATTTTAGATCTAAAAATCAACCTATTTTAGACGTCTATTTCTGGTCTATTAATCAACCTATTTTAGATCTATAAATAAACCTATTTTAAACGTCTACGTTAGGTCTATAAATCAACCCAATCTAGGGGTCTATTTTAGGTCTATATATCAACCTATTTTAGATCTAAAAAAATCAACCTATTTTAGACGTGTATTTCTGGTCTATAAATCAACCTATTTTAGATCTATAAATAAACCTATTTTAAACGTCTACTTTAGGTCTATAAATCAACCTAAGGGTCTATAAATCAACCTAATTTAGGTGTCCATTTTAGGTCTATATATCAACCTATTTTAGATCTAAAAATCAACCTATTTTAGACGTCTATTTCTGGTTTAAAAATCAACCTATTTTAGACGTCTAGATTTGGTTTAAAAATCAACCTATTTTAGAAGTCTATTTTTGGTTTAAAAATCAACCTATTTTAGACGTCTATTTTTGGTTTTAAAATCAACCTTTTTTAGACGTCTATTTTTGGTTTAAAAATCAACCTTTTTCAGACGTCTATTTTTGGTTTAAAAATCAACCTATTTTAGACGTCTATTTTTGGTCTATAAATCAACCTATTTTAGATCTATTTTAAACGTCTACTTTAGGTCTATAAATCAACCTAATTTAGGCGTCTATTTTAGGTCTATATATCAACCTATTTTAGATCTAAAAATCAACCTATTTTAGACGTCTATTTCTGGTTTATAAATCGTCTATTTTAGGTCTATATATCAACCTATTTTAGATCTAAAAATAAACCTATTTTAAACGTCTACTTTAGGTCTATAAATCAACCTAAGGGTCTATAATTCAACCTAATTTAGGCGTCTATTTTAGGTCTATATATCAACCTTTTTTAGATCTAAAAATCAACCTATTTTAGACGTCTATTTCTGGTCTATAAATCGTCTATTTTAGGTCTATATATCAACCTATTTTAGATCTAAAAATAAACCTATTTTAAACGTCTACTTTAGGTCTATAAATCAACCTAAGGTTCTATAAATCAACCTAATTTAGGCGTCTATTTTAGGTCTATATATCAACCTATTTTAGATCTAAAAATCAACCTATTTTAGACGTCTATTTCTGGTCTATAAATCGTCTATTTTAGGTCTAAATATCAACCTATTTTAGATCTAAAAATCAACCTATTTTAGACGTCTATTTCTGGTCTATTTGAGATCTATAATTAAACCTATTTTAAACGTCTACTTTAGGTCTATAAATCAACCTAAGGGTCTATAAATCAACCTAATTTAGGCGTCTATTTTAGGTCTATATATCAACCTATTTTAGATCTAAAAATCAACCTATTTTAGACGTCTATTTCTGGTCTATAAATCAACCTATTTTAGATCTATAAATAAACCTATTTTAAACGTCTACTTTAGGTCTATAAATCAACCTAAGGGTCTATAAATCAACCTAATTTAGGCGTCTATTTTAGGTCTATATATCAACCTATTTTAGATCTAAAAATCAACCTATTTTAGACGTCTATTTCTGGTCTATAAATCAACCTATTTTAGATCTATTTTAAACGTCTACTTTAGGTCCATAAATCAACCTAAGGGTCTATAAATCAACCTAATTTAGGCGTCTATTTTACGTCTATATATCAACCTATTTTAGATCTAAAAATCAACCTATTTTAGACGTCTATTTCTGGTCTATTTTAGATCTATAATTAAACCTATTTTAAACGTCTACTTTAGGTCTATAAATCAACCTAAGGGTCTATAAATCAACCTAATTTAGGCGTCTATTTTAGGTCTATATATCAACCTATTTTACATCTAAAAATCAACCTATTTTAGACGTCTATTTCTGGTCTATTAATCAACCTATTTTAGATCTATAAATAAACCTATTTTAAACGTCTACGTTAGGTCTATAAATCAACCTAAGGGTCTATAAATCAACCTAATATAGGCGTCTATTTTAGGTCTATATATCAACCTATTTTAAATCTATAAAATCAACCTATTTTAGATCTATAAATAAACCTATTTTAAACGTCTACTTTAGGTCTATAAATCAACCTAAGGGTCTATAAATCAACCTAATTTAGGTGTCCATTTTAGGTCTATATATCAACCTATTTTAGATCTAAAAATCAACCTATTTTAGACGTCTATTTCTGGTCTATTTTAGATCTATAATTAAACCTATTTTAAACGTCTACTTTAGGTCTATTAATCAACCTAAGGGTCTATGAATCAACCTAATTTAGGCGTCTATTTTAGGTCTATATATCAACCTATTTTAGATCTAAAAATCAACCTATTTTAGACGTCTATTTCTGGTCTATAAATCAACCTATTTTAGATCTATTTTAAACGTCTACTTTAGGTCTATAAATCAACCTAAGGGTCTATAAATCAACCTAATTTAGGCGTCTATTTTAGGTCTATATATCAACCTATTTTAGATCTAAAAATCAACCTATTTTAGACGTCTATTTCTGGTCTATTTTAGATCTATAAATAAACCTATTTTAAACGTCTACTTTAGGTCTATAAATCAACCTAAGGGTCTATAAATCAACCTAATTTAGGCGTCTATTTTAGGTCTATATATCAACCTATTTTAGACGTCTATTTCTGGTCTATAAATCAACCTATTTTAGATCTATTTTAAACGTCTACTTTAGGTCTATAAATCAACCTAAGGGTCTATAAATCAACCTAATTTAGGCGTCTATTTTAGGTCTATATATCAACCTATTTTAGATCTAAAAATCAACCTATTTTAGACGTCTATTTCTGGTCTATAAATCAACCTATTTTAGATCTATTTTAAACGTCTACTTTAGGTCTATAAATCAACCTAAGGGTCTATAAATCAACCTAATTTAGGCGTCTATTTTAGGTCTATATATCAACCTATTTTAGATCTAAAAATCATCCTATTTTAGACGTCTATTTCTGGTCTATAAATCAACCTATTTTGGATCTATAAATAAACCTATTTTAAACGTCTACGTTAGGTCTATAAATCAACCTAAGGGTCTATAAATCAACCTAATCTAGGTGTCTATTTTAGGTCTATATATCAACCTATTTTAGATCTAAAAAATCAACCTATTTTAGACGTCTATTTCTGGTCTATAAATCAACCTATTTTAGATCTATTTTAAACGTCTACTTTAGGTCTATAAATCAACCTAAGGGTCTATAAATCAACCTAATTTAGGCGTCTATTTTAGGTCTATATATCAACCTATTTTAGATCTGAAAATCAACCTATTTTAGACGTCTATTTCTGGTCTATAAATCAACCTATTTTAGATCTATTTTAAACGTCTACTTTAGGTCTATAAATCAACCTAAGGGTCTATAAATCAACCTAATTTAGGCGTCTATTTTAGGTCTATATATCGACCTATTTTAGATCTAAAAATCAACCTATTTTAGACGTCTATTTCTGGTCTATAAATCGTCTATTTTAGGTCTATATATCAACCTATTTTAGATCTAAAAATCAACCTATTTTAGACGTCTATTTCTGGTCTATAAATCAACCTATTTTAGATCTATTTTAAACGTCTACTTTAGGTCTATAAATCAACCTAAGGGTCTATAAATCAACCTAATTTAGGCGTTTATTTTAGGTCTATATATCAACCTATTTTAGATCTAAAAATCAACCTATTATAGACGTCTATTTCTGGTCTATAAATCAACCTATTTTAGATCTATAAATAAACCTATTTTAAACGTCTACTTTAGGTCTATAAATCAACCTAAGGGTCTATAAATCAACCTAATTTAGGCGTCTATTTTAGGTCTATATATCAACCTATTTTAGATCTAAAAATCAACCTATTTTAGACGTCTATTTCTGGTCTATTAATCAACCTATTTTAGATCTATAAATAAACCTATTTTAAACGTCTACGTTAGGTCTATAAATCAACCCAAGGGTCTATAAATCAACCTAATCTAGGGGTCTATTTTAGGTCTATATATCAACCTATTTTAGATCTAAAAAAATCAACCTATTTTAGACGTATATTTCTGGTCTATAAATCAACCTATTTTAGATCTATAAATAAACCTATTTTAAACGTCTACTTTAGGTCTATAAATCAACCTAAGGGTCTATAAATCAACCTAATTTAGGTGTCCATTTTAGGTCTATATATCAACCTATTTTAGATCTAAAAATCAACCTATTTTAGACGTCTATTTCTGGTTTAAAAATCAACCTATTTTAGACGTCTAGATTTGGTTTAAAAATCAACCTATTTTAGACGTCTATTTTTGGTTAAAAAAAAATCAACCTATTTTAGACGTCTATTTTTGGTTTAAAAATCAACCTTTTTCAGACGTCTATTTTTGGTTTAAAAATCAACCTATTTTAGACGTCTATTTTTGGTCTATAAATCAACCTATTTTAGATCTATTTTAAACGTCTACTTTAGGTCTATAAATCAACCTAATTTAGGCGTCTATTTTAGGTCTATATATCAACCTATTTTAGATCTAAAAATCAACCTATTTTAGACGTCTATTTCTGGTTTATAAATCGTCTATTTTAGGTCTATATATCAACCTATTTTAGATCTAAAAATAAACCTATTTTAAACGTCTACTTTAGGTCTATAAATCAACCTAAGGGTCTATAATTCAACCTAATTTAGGCGTCTATTTTAGGTCTATATATCAACCTATTTTAGATCTAAAAATCAACCTATTTTAGACGTCTATTTCTGGTCTATAAATCGTCTATTTTAGGTCTATATATCAACCTATTTTAGATCTAAAAATAAACCTATTTTAAACGTCTACTTTAGGTCTATAAATCAACCTAAGGGTCTATAAATCAACCTAATTTAGGCGTCTATTTTAGGTTTATATATCAACCTATTTTAGATCTAAAAATCAACCTATTTTAGACGTCTATTTCTGGTCTATAAATCGTCTATTTTAGGTCTATATATCAACCTATTTTAGATCTAAAAATCAACCTATTTTAGACGTCTATTTCTGGTCTATTTTAGATCTATAATTAAACCTATTTTAAACGTCTACTTTAGGTCTATTAATCAACCTAAGGGTCTATGAATCAACCTAATTTAGGCGTCTATTTTAGGTCTATATATCAACCTATTTTAGATCTAAAAATCAACCTATTTTAGACGTCTATTTCTGGTCTATAAATCAACCTATTTTAGATCTATTTTAAACGTCTACTTTAGGTCTATAAATCAACCTAAGGGTCTATAAATCAACCTAATTTAGGCGTCTATTTTAGGTCTATATATCAACCTATTTTAGATCTAAAAATCAACCTATTTTAGACGTCTATTTCTGGTCTATTTTAGATCTATAAATAAACCTATTTTAAACGTCTACTTTAGGTCTATAAATCAACCTAAGGGTCTATAAATCAACCTAAGTTAGGCGTCTATTTTAGGTCTATATATCAACCTATTTTAGACGTCTATTTCTGGTCTATAAATCAACCTATTTTAGATCTATTTTAAACGTCTACTTTAGGTCTATAAATCAACCTAAGGGTCTATAAATCAACCTAATTTAGGCGTCTATTTTAGGTCTATATATCAACCTATTTTAGATCTAAAAATCAACCTATTTTAGACGTCTATTTCTGGTCTATAAATCAACCTATTTTAGATCTATTTTAAACGTCTACTTTAGGTCTATAAATCAACCTAAGGGTCTATAAATCAACCTAATTTAGGCGTCTATTTTAGGTCTATATATCAACCTATTTTAGATCTAAAAATCATCCTATTTTAGACGTCTATTTCTGGTCTATAAATCAACCTATTTTAGATCTATAAATAAACCTATTTTAAACGTCTACGTTAGGTCTATAAATCAACCTAAGGGTCTATAAATCAACCTAATCTAGGTGTCTATTTTAGGTCTATATATCAACCTATTTTAGATCTAAAAAATCAACCTATTTTAGACGTCTATTTCTGGTCTATAAATCAACCTATTTTAGATCTATTTTAAACGTCTACTTTAGGTCTATAAATCAACCTAAGGGTCTATAAATCAACCTAATTTAGGCGTCTATTTTAGGTCTATATATCAACCTATTTTAGATCTGAAAATCAACCTATTTTAGACGTCTATTTCTGGTCTATAAATCAACCTATTTTAGATCTATTTTAAACGTCTACTTTAGGTCTATAAATCAACCTAATTTAGGCGTCTATTTTAGGTCTATATATCAACCTATTTTAGATCTAAAAATCAACCTATATTAGACGTCTATTTCTGGTCTATAAATCGTCTATTTTAGGTCTATATATCAACCTATTTTAGATCTAAAAATCAACCTATTTTAAACGTCTACTTTAGGCCTATAAATCAACCTAAGGGTCTATAAATCAACCTAATTTAGGCATGTATTTTAGGTCTATATATCAACCTATTTTAGATCTAAAAATCAACCTATTTTAGACGTCTATTTCTGGTCTATAGATCGTCTATTTTAGGTCTATATATCAACCTATTTTAGATTTAAAAATCAACCTATTTTAGACGTCTATTTCTGGTCTATTTGAGATCTATAATTAAAGCTATTTTAAACGTCTACTTTAGGTCTATAAATCAACCTAACTTAGGCGTCTATTTTAGGTCTATATATCAACCTATTTTAGATCTAAAAATCAACCTATTTTAGACGTCTATTTCTGGTCTATAAATCAACCTATTTTAGATCTATTTTAAACGTCTACTTTAGGTCTATACATCAACCTAAGGGTCTATAAATCAACCTAATTTAGGCGTCTATTTTAGGTCTATATATCAACCTATTTTAGATCTAAAAATCAACCTATTTTAGACATCTATTTCTGGTCTATAAATCAACCTATTTTAGATCTATAAATAAACCTATTTTAAACGTCTACGTTAGGTCTATAAATCAACCTAAGGGTCTATAAATCAACCTAATCTAGGCGTCTATTTTAGGTCTATATATCAACCTATTTTAGATCTAAAAAATCAACCTATTTTAGACGTCTATTTCTGGTCTATAAATCGTCTATTTTAGGTCTATATATCAACCTATTTTAGATCTAAAAATAAACCTATTTTAGACATCTATTTGAGATCTATAATTAAACCTATTTTAAACGTCTACTTTAGGTCTATAAATCAACCTAAGGGTCTATAAATCAACCTAATTTAGGCGTCTATTTTAGGTCTATATATCAACCTATTTTAGATCTAAAAATCAACCTATTTTAGACGTCTATTTCTGGTCTATAAATCAACCTATTTTAGATCTATTTTAAACGTCTACTTTAGGTCTATAAATCAACCTAATTTAGGCGTCTATTTCAGGTCTATATATCAACCTATTTTAGATCTAAAAATCAACCTATTTTAGACGTCTATTTCTGGTTTATAAATCGTCTATTTTAGGTCTATATATCAACCTATTTTAGATCTAAAAATAAACCTATTTTAAACGTCTACTTTAGGTCTGTAAATCAACCTAAGGGTCTATAAATCAACCTAATTGAGGCGTCTATTTTAGGTCTATATATCAACCTATTTTAGATCTAAAAATCAACCTATTTTAGACGTCTATTTCTGGTCTATAAATCGTCTATTTTAGGTCTATATATCAACCTATTTTAGATCTAAAAATCAACCTATTTTAGACGTCTATTTCTGGTCTATTTGAGATCTATAATTAAACCTATTTTAAACGTCTACTTTAGGTCTATAAATCAACCTAAGGGTCTATAAATCAACCTAATTTAGGCGTCTATTTTAGGTCTATATATCAACCTATTTTAGATCTAAAAATCAACCTATTTTAGACGTCTATTTCTGGTCTATTTTAGATCTATAAATAAACCTATTTTAAACGTCTACTTTAGGTCTATAAATCAACCTAAGGGTCTATAAATCAACCTAATTTAGGCGTCTATTTTAGGTCTATATATCAACCTATTTTAGATCTAAAAATCAACCTATTTTAGACGTCTGTTTCTGGTCTATAAATCGTCTATTTTAGGTCTATATATCAACCTATTTTAGATCTAAAAATAAACCTATTTTAAACGTCTACTTTAGGTCTATAAATCAACCTAATGGTCTATAAATCAACCTAATTTAGGCGTCTATTTTAGGTCTATATATCAACCTATTTTAGATCTAAAAATCAACCTATTTTAGACGTCTATTTCTGGTCTATTTGAGATCTATAATTAAACCTATTTTAAACGTCTACTTTAGGTCTATAAATCAACCTAAGGGTCTATAAATCAACCTAATTTAGGCGTCTATTTTAGGTCTATATATCAACCTATTTTAGATCTAAAAATCAACCTATTTTAGACGTCTATTTCTGGTCTATAAATCAACCTATTTTAGATCTATAAATAAACCTATTTTAAACGTCTACTTTAGGTCTATAAATCAACCTAAGGGTCTATAAATCAACCTAATTTAGGCGTCTATTTTAGGTCTATATGTCAACCTATTTTAGATCTAAAAATCAACCTATTTTAGACGTCTATTTCTGGTCTATAAATCAACCTATTTTAGATCTATTTTAAACGTCTACTTTAGGTCTATAAATCAACCTAAGGGTCTATAAATCAACCTAATTTAGGCGTCTATTTTACGTCTATATATCAACCTATTTTAGATCTAAAAATCAACCTATTTTAGACGTCTATTTCTGGTCTATTTTAGATCTATAATTAAACCTATTTTAAACGTCTACTTTAGGTCTATAAATCAACCTAAGGGTCTATAAATCAACCTAATTTAGGCGTCTATTTTAGGTCTATATATCAACCTATTTTAGATCTAAAAATCAACCTATTTTAGACGTCTATTTCTGGTCTATTAATCAACCTATTTTAGATCTATAAATAAACCTATTTTAAACGTCTACGTTAGGTCTATAAATCAACCCAATCTAGGGGTCTATTTTAGGTCTATATATCAACCTATTTTAGATCTAAAAAAATCAACCTATTTTAGACGTGTATTTCTGGTCTATAAATCAACCTATTTTAGATCTATAAATAAACCTATTTTAAACGTCTACTTTAGGTCTATAAATCAACCTAAGGGTCTATAAATCAACCTAATTTAGGTGTCCATTTTAGGTCTATATATCAACCTATTTTAGATCTAAAAATCAACCTATTTTAGACGTCTATTTCTGGTTTAAAAATCAACCTATTTTAGACGTCTAGATTTGGTTTAAAAATCAACCTATTTTAGACGTCTATTTTTGGTTTAAAAATCAACCTATTTTAGACGTCTATTTTTTGTTTTAAAATCAACCTTTTTTAGACGTCTATTTTTGGTTTAAAAATCAACCTTTTTCAGACGTCTATTTTTGGTTTAAAAATCAACCTATTTTAGACGTCTATTTTTGGTCTATAAATCAACCTATTTTAGATCTATTTTAAACGTCTACTTTAGGTCTATAAATCAACCTAATTTAGGCGTCTATTTTAGGTCTATATATCAACCTATTTTAGATCTAAAAATCAACCTATTTTAGACGTCTATTTCTGGTTTATAAATCGTCTATTTTAGGTCTATATATCAACCTATTTTAGATCTAAAAATAAACCTATTTTAAACGTCTACTTTAGGTCTATAAATCAACCTAAGGGTCTATAATTCAACCTAATTTAGGCGTCTATTTTAGGTCTATATATCAACCTATTTTAGATCTAAAAATCAACCTATTTTAGACGTCTATTTCTGGTCTATAAATCGTCTATTTTAGGTCTATATATCAACCTATTTTAGATCTAAAAATAAACCTATTTTAAACGTCTACTTTAGGTCTATAAATCAACCTAAGGGTCTATAAATCAACCTAATTTAGGCGTCTATTTTAGGTCTATATATCAACCTATTTTAGATCTAAAAATCAACCTATTTTAGACGTCTATTTCTGGTCTATAAATCAACCTATTTTAGATCTATTTTAAACGTCTACTTTAGGTCTATAAATCAACCTAAGGGTCTATAAATCAACCTAATTTAGGCGTCTATTTTAGGTCTATATATCAACCTATTTTAGATCTAAAAATCAACCTATTTTAGACGTCTATTTCTGGTCTATAAATCGTCTATTTTAGGTCTATATATCAACCTATTTTAGATCTAAAAATAAACCTATTTTAAGCGTCTACTTTAGGTCTATAAATCAACCTAAGGGTCTATAAATCAACCTAATTTAGGCGTCTATTTTAGGTCTTATATATCAACCTATTTTAGATCTAAAAATCAACCTATTTTAGACGTCTATTTCTGGTCTATAAATCGTAACGCGCTTCCAGCCAGTCTTTGCAGGCACGAGCAATGTTTCAAATAAAATTTGATCAACATGCGACGGGCATTTTTTGCCAGATCGCTCCAAAATCGTTTGCAGTGTGCCCCCTACTCGTCCATCCGCAGAACAGGTATCGCTGTAGCCTAGCCCGGCTGTCTTTGGGCAAGGACTGGAAACCAAGTAGACAACGGGCCATTCCCACAGACTGACAATTTAGGCCGAGAGTCCTGAACGCCACACGCCATGTTGAAAATGCATGACCGGATTGGAGATGTGACAGTCGTTGCTTTGCTTTTAGGTTGTTTCTGCTGCTCCATGGAGTCTGGTGTGCGCATTTACAATGTGGAGCCTTTGATGGAGAAGGGCCACTTGGGTGAGCGTCTTGCTGCTCGGCGCTGGCCGGGCGCCTGCTAACATGGCCCGCCGTCTGCTTTGCAGATCACGAGCAGGTGGGCAGCGTGGCGTCGTGCTCCATGCTGCATCGCTCCAACCTGCTGGCCGTGGTCGGGGGCGGAGTCAGCCCCAAGTTCTCTGAGATATCCGGTGGGTGCCTTTTGAATTGGGCGAGCACGACCATGAAGCCAACCGGTGTGACTTTTCAGTGCTGATCTGGGATGACGCGTGCGATTCCCGAGACGCCAAAGACAAGCTGGTCCTGGAGTTCACCTTCACCAAGCCGGTGCTGGCGGTCCGGATGCGACACGACAAGTGAGTGGCGGCGGCTCGCTAAACTGGCCGAGAGGAGCGCAAACGTTGAAAGCAAACAAATTGGCGGGCTGCCTCCTCCCAGGATCGTCATGGTGTTGAAGAACAGGATCTATGTGTACAGCTTACCCGACAAGCCGCTCAAGCTCTTTGAGTTTGATACGCGCGACAACCCCAAAGGTGAGCGAGTGAGCCAGCGAGCGCTCGGCCAGTCAGTCGCGCGGCTTCCTTTTATTAGCGTCTGCTTTTCCACCAGGTCTGTGCGACTTGTGTCCGAGTCTGGACAAGCAGCTGCTGGTTTTCCCGGGACACAAATGTGGAAGTCTGCAGCTGGCGGTAAATTGCCCCTCACACTTCCAAGCGTACGCGGGAGAGCCTGCGTCGCCGTCATTAGTCCGCTCCCGCCCTCCAGGACCTGTCCAACAGCAAGCCCGGGACGTCGTCGGCGCCGTTCACCATCAACGCGCACCAGAGCGAGATCGCCTGCCTGGCGCTCAACCAGCCGGGAAGCGTGGCCGCCTCGGCCTCTCGCAAGGGGACGCTCATACGCCTCTTTGACACCAGCAGCCGCGACAAACTGGTGGAGCTGCGGCGAGGCACCGACCCCGCCACGCTCTACTGGTAAGCGTGCCCCCCCCCCTTATTATTATTATTTTTTTGAATTGTCGGTTTGCTCACCGCTGACCATGTCCCCTCCCCGCACCTGCACAGCCTCAACTTCAGTCACGACTCGTCCTTCTTGTGCGCATCCAGTGACAAAGGGACGGTCCACATCTTCGCCCTGAAAGACACCAAACTTAACCGCCGCTCCGCGTAAGACCGCCGCTCCGCGTAAGGCCGCCGCTCCGCGTAAGGCCGCCGCCCCGCTCCCTCGCCCACTCCCTCTTCAACGTGCGTGTGCGCCTGCCAGGTTGGCGCGCGTGGGCAAGGTGGGCCCCGTCATCGGCCAGTACGTGGACAGCCAGTGGTCGCTGGCCAGCTTCACCGTGCCCGCCGAGTGCGCCTGCATCTGCGCCTTCGGGAAGAACACATCCAAGAACGTCAACTCCGTCATCGGTCCGAGGGAGGGGTCGTCGTTTGCTGCGCACCGGCCACATTTCGCCTCTAACATTTCCTTTGCTCTCTATGGCAGCCATCTGCGTGGACGGCACCTTCCACAAGTACGTCTTCACGCCCGACGGAAACTGCAACCGAGAAGCCTTTGACGTCTACTTGGACATTTGCAACGACGACGACTTTTGATCCAGGACGGAAGGAAACGGGGAAGGACCCAAGGAAGAAACGGCAGGACACTTCAAGTGAAGCCAGGTGTCACCTTTTGCGGTTCGGCAGGTCCATCACACCCCTGCGATTTCATTTGTACTTTGACACAAACTGAACAAAGGAAGCAAACCAGAAAAAAAAAGAAAAAGGCAGGCGACTTCTGTTTTTATTCAAAGCAAAATGATACGTACATTTACACATGAAGCACACGTGAGATCAGGGGAAAAACATTTAAATAAGAACCAAAAATACCCTGCCCCAACGCAGACGAGCACAATGGTCAGAGCAAAACCAACGGAGCGCTGGCTTGGCTGCCTTGCGTCTACAGCAGCTCGTGGCGACATTTTGGGCAATAGCTGACGCCAGTAATCAAGCGCGCGATGAAATCAACTTAGGAAAAAAAAGGATAAACATGCTTAACGCTAAAAACTTTAAATCAAGAACGCAGCATCGGCTCGCTGAAGTTTTCCATGAAGGCGGGCCCTCGCGTGTCCATCGAAGGTGGACGACCAAGAACGCTGTGAGGATCCTGTCCGACGTCGGCGGGAAAGGCACGCATGGTCTCCAAGACCAGGTCGAGGTGCTCCAGGAAGGAGTTGACGGATACGCGAAGGACGCGAGCTTGCTCTGCACGCCACTTCCTGAAAAGGTCACAAGAGGTCACTGGCGGGTGGGCGTGCGGGCGACGGCAGCGGGGCCGGGCGAAGGCTCCTCACGCGCTGAGCACACTCCCGGCGAGCGTCAGCCGCTTGCGGACGCCTCCTCGCCGGGGCTCGCGGTCGGGACTCAGCGAGCGCAGAGCCACAGCAGCCTGGCGCGCCGACTGGAAGGGAACTTGCAGCGAGCTAGAAAAGGGGAGGGTCAAGGAAACGTGTGCGAGTGACTCGACGTCAGCGCTCAGGAAAGAAGCCAAGCTCGCTCGCGGAGAATCAGGCCCAGAGACGTCGGAGACGCGATAACCTTCATTGACTTCATTGACTTCATTGAGAGGTAGAAAGCAGAGGGAAGAATCCCTTGTCAGCTCCTTCACTTCCCGGACGTTGAAGGGATGCTACCAAGCATCACCTTTCAGACTTTAAACACTGCGTCAATACTTCGCTTGAAACTTTCCTCTGACTGGGCTGTGATACATGATTCGGGTAGGCGGTTCCAGCTATTAACTACACGGGTAGAGAGAGTGGCGTCACCATGGATGCGTAACCTCCTCGGTTTGTATAGCTTCAAACTGTGACCACGTGTCGATGTATCATTATTTAAGATGAAATACTCCCTCAGGTCTTCACCAAGTTCGCCTCGGAGAATGCGCCGGGTATATATCAGATCTCCTCGGTGACGACGGTAGGCCAGAGAGAAGAGATTCAGCTGTTCCAGTCGATCTTCGTAGGAAAGCTGGTGAAGTTTTGCAACTGTTTTCGTACCGCGACGTTGAACTCGCTCCAGCATATCGGATTCGTACTTGGTCAATGGGAATACTGCAGGCAGTCCGTACTCAAGAATGGGACGCACGTGAGAGATAAACAGGGGTCTGAAAATCGCAGGTCAAAACCTTATTGCTAGTTTGGCTGAAACTGCAAAGAGAACTCTCGACGCTTCAACATCACTGCAATCCAAGGATACAATTCCAATTGGCTCGCTTGCTCGCCGCTCTCGGGCGCCGCCATGTTATTTGTCTGCGGAAGCCTTCTTCGTCCGAGTAATCGGAGCACACTCGTTGCTCGCCCTCCCGCGCGGCCGCCCCCTAGCGGTAGAGCAGACAGCGCACAAAAGTCGACCATCGGGTTCGGAGGATATTTATTTCTTCTGCGCGGTTGAGTGACCGACCACAAATGTATGTACTATGAAGTTGTGTGAGCTTGTGGCGGACCTCAGTCCCAGGCCTATAGTTCGGGGTGGGTTGATATGTTTATCCTTTGCCAAATCATACACGCTTTGTATCTTTGATGACTTCTGACACAAGCTAAATGTTTCGCTCACAGTTCTTCGGTTTCTTCAACGCAAAGATTTGTGGCAGATTCTTTGCTCTTTTTTTTCTCTTTTTTCTGAGGAGGAGCTGTCAAAGTCACCTGTGCGCATGCACGTGTGAGTAGCTCATCCGAGGACGCGCCGACAGAACATTCTTCCAAATCCTCATTCCAGAAGCGTGCTGAAGTCACAACAAGGAGGTAAGGCAGGCGTTTGTTTCGTCCTCTTTAAAAAAACTTTTTTTTTTTTTACTTAGTCCTCTTTGAAAGTGAAACCCAACAACCAACACATGGTCAAAGGACTCTGTGAACGATAGAGGGAGGACAAAAGGAGACAATGACTCAGAGGGGGAAAACCATCTCAAGACCCCAAAAAGTTGCCAAGTATACATAGATGTTCGTAAGCCAAGGTTTCACTGTACTTGGGTTGGTCCAATTTAGAACCAAACTGGGCTGTTTTTAAGCCGGAATTGGTCAGGCTGAATGAAAACCAACAGACAGAGCATTGAAGCGTCTTTGGATCCTTGAAAAACACTATATGAATTGAATGCATTATTATTATTTTTGCGCCTACACTAAGTTGTTTTATTCCGAGCCACACTTAAGCTCTCCTCATCAGCTCCTTTGTATGGAAACCGTGGATTGACCTGTGCAACCACGTCTGCGCGCGTCTGACTGCACACGAGTCTCTTCCTTGTAGGGCACGGGCACTAGGCTGATGGCGGCAACAAAGAGTCTCTTTCTTGTAGGGCACGAGCACTCGGCTGATGGCGGCAACAAAGAGAGGCGGCGGCATGCTGCGTGACCTGCAGGTGGCGTTGCAGCGGAAGATTGAGGAGCTGACGGAGCGAGACGCGCTGATTGAGGAGCTGGAGTCAGAACTGGATGCCAAAGATCTCCTGATTGGCCATTTGCGGGCCGAGCTGGACCGTCATCGTAGTTTGATGCCGGGCACCGACGATACTGCCGCTGCACAGACACCCGACGCAGGTGTGACAAAACGTTCTCCTGAGTCACTGAACTGTTGAGGTCCGCCCGGGCGGAGGTTATGTTTTTTTTTAACATTTTCTTCACCTTTTTTTGTTGCATCCAGCAGGTGGCGCTCCAGCAATGCCAGCACCGTCACTCGATGAGCCTCAGCGCACCAAGAGACAGGCCATATCGGCAGAACCCAGCGCTCTGGATCCTGCCCGACTCACCGACGTCACGCTCACCAGCTACTGCAAGAGCAAAGAGTGAACTTATGTTATTTTTGTTCTGTGTTTTGCAGACTCTTTTCAATCGTTACATCTGCGGTTCGGACCATTCCTTTCCGCTGTGAAAAAAAAAAAGAGCCGTGAGGAGTGTGTGTTGCGCAGAGGCGACGCTTCCTACCTCAAGCCGAGGCTGCCTCTCGGTCGGGGTCGTGGGAGACCGAGAAGGCCGGCCCTGAGAAAGGTGCCTGCCCCATTGGAGCCAGGGTGTGTTTGCGTGCAGGTCCAGCGAGCTGATCCAGAGAGCGCTGATGGACAATGACTTCATGAAGCATCTGGAACATGGACAGGTGAGAAGACCCCAACCCCCCCCCCACCACACCTCCACCCTCACCCCCCACTTGGCGTCTGTTTTGCTCACGCTTTGACGTCCGCCCCGTTTCCAGATCCTCACCATCTTGGACTGCATGCGGCCCACCAGCCTGGACAAAGGCTGCTGCGTCATCCAGGAGGGCGACGACGGATCTAGCGTCTTTGTTCTGGAGGGTGGGTCACTGCAGCTTTTGCTTCCGAGCCACGGCTCCCGTTTTCCCTTTTGCGTCCGTCCACAGAGGGCATGGTGGAGGTGAGCAAAGAAGGCAAAAAGCTGTGCACCATCGGCCCCGGCAAAGTCTTTGGCGAGCTCGCCATCTTGTACAACTGCACGCGCACGGCTACAGTGACGGGTACACCACAGTGCACACGACAGCGCCCCCTGAAGCTAGGACCGGAGTCCAGGCGTCATCTTCCAGCGTGTGTGTGTGCGTGTGCGTGCGTGCGTGTGCGCGCATGCACATGTGCGTGTGTGCAGCTCTGACCGACATCAAGTTGTGGGCCATTGATCGCCAGGGCTTTCAGACCATTATGATGAGGACCGGCCTCATCAAGCATTCCCAGTACACGGACTTCCTGCGCAGGTAACCTTGACGTCGTGACATGGCAGCAGCCTGACGTCCAAATGACGTGGCGTCTCCCTGTCGCTAGCGTTCCGTCCTTCCAGGCCCTTCCAGAGGACGTTCTCAGCAAGCTGGCTGATGTTCTGGAGGAGGTGAGTCCAGACCCGCCTGCACGTGTCACTCTCTGGTCATCTGACCCCCCGTGTGTGTGTGTGTGTGTGTGTCTGCGCACATCAGACTCACTATAGCAATGGCGACTACATCATCCGGCAGGGCGCCACGGGAGACACCTTCTTCATTATCAGTGAAGGGCAGGTGAGCTTTTCTACTCGTTCCGTGCCTGCCCGTAAGGTGCGCTGCCAAAGTGGATTGGGCAAAGTCTGCTCACTTTTACTTTGCACGGCCTCACAAGGTATGACTTTTGGCTTCCTTCGTGCAAAATCTCACTTGTGAGCATGTGCAGGTGACGGTGTGGCAGCAGACCGCCCCCAGTGGTCAGCAGGTGCCGGTGAAGACGCTGTTCTAAGGCGACTGGTTTGGCGAGCAAGCGCTGAAAGGGTGAAAGCGCGCTACGCCGTTCACGTCGCCGTCGCCCGTGCCTTCCCGCCATCCATTTAACGTGCTGCCTTTCCTGTCTCGTAGGGAAGATGTGCGTACGGCCAGCGTGACAGCAGAGGGCGCCGTCACCTGTCTGGTGGTAGACAGAGTGAGCATTGGTGGTTTGGTTTGAAGCCGGGGTGGCCAGGGCTGGGAATCCGAGATGAACATTTCCCTCCAGCTGTCATTATTCCCCTCTTCCAGACAGGCAATGCAAAGGCTACAACCCCCCCCCTCCCCCTCCCACGTTCCATCCTTTCACATCAGACAAGGCAAACATCGTGCATGGCTGAGTAGTCATTGTTTATCCCAGCAGCCACTGTCATGCCTTCACGGAAGCAAATGCGGCAGAAACTTGCAGAAACTTGCTCGACACAAAGCAAAATCAAAAGAATATTTAGAGTCCTAAAAAACAGAGTCTTTGGCGTCCTTGTGTGTTTTCCACATCCTCTGAAGGAGTGAGGCCGCTCCTCAGTCGGGTTCATGCTGCCTCACGGCACTCTCCTTTGTTCCGCAGGTCCTTCAAGCAGCTGATCGGCGGCTTAGAGCAGTGCTTCTCAAATAGTGGGGCGCGCCCCCCTTGGGGGGCGCGGTGCTATTCCTGGGGGGGCGCGTGTGACCCTGGGGAACAGGCTTTTTTTTTGGCAGTACTAGAATAAAGTGTAATTGCGCGTTTACTACAGCAGGGGGCA
The DNA here is from genome assembly GCF_033458585.1 of Syngnathus typhle. Classification (NCBI taxonomy): domain Eukaryota; kingdom Metazoa; phylum Chordata; class Actinopteri; order Syngnathiformes; family Syngnathidae; genus Syngnathus; species Syngnathus typhle. The sequence continues at coordinate 63,153 of NW_026872115.1, forward strand.
GTGGCGCTCTCATTGTTACTTCTGTCACGTTTGCGACAGTGCAACATTTTACGACTTACAAGACAAGTTAGGATAGTCACGGTGGGGAGGGGGGGGCGCGAATAGTTTTCTTCTTGCTAGGGGGGGGCGTAACAGAAAATAATTGAGAAGCACTGGCTTAGAGGAAGTGGACCGCCAGCAGGGAGACGACGAGCACGTCAAAGCCAAGTAAGTGGTGTACATCGCCGACGAACTCTCTATTGACGTCGAGGCAACGATGCACTAACGCACGTGCGCAGGTGCCCGGCTGAGGACGACTTCTTCTCCGGCGTGACGCTCGACGACCTTGCCGTGGTCTGCACCTTGGGCATGGGTGGCTTCAGCCGCGTGGAGCTGGTGGGTGGGTCCCCGCGCCGGCGGCCGTGGTGCCGACGCGTGGTGAGGTGTGGCCGCGTCGCCTTCAGGTGCAGCTCAAGAGAGACGCCGGGCGCTCCTTCGCCCTCAAAGTGTTGAAGAAGCGCCACATTCTGGACACCAGGCAGCAGGAGCACATCCTGTCGGAACGCCGCATCATGATGGAAGTCAACAGCCCCTTCATCATCAGGTCACTGTTTAGTCCCTCCGTTCATGTCCAAAGCAGGCAAAGTACAAGTCCAGCTCGTGGGGTGCCAAACGCAGGTTTGAGGTGCCCGCGTGCCAGCGGCCTCAAGCCCATTGTTTCTTTTCCCCTCATAAGTAGGGGTGTAAATCGCGGGTTTTGTCACGATACGATATATCGATACAAAGAACCACGATACGATATTTGCCGATATCTTAAAGCCTGCTGTGATTCATTCACGATACATCACGGTATAGTGCTCTACGATCGATATAGAACAATATCCTGATTTATAACAATTCATATCTTAAAGCCTGCTGTGATTCATTCACGATACATCACGATATAGTGCTCTACGATAAATATAGAACAATATCCTGATTTATAACAATTCATACGCAAAATCAACAAGGTACTGCAAACTCTTTATTTAGGAAATTACAAAGTGCTTCCAAATGAATGACTTGAAGCCCAAAGGGGAACGAATGTCCTTGTCTTCTTGGACACTAGCCATAGCACCAGCCCAGGAGCCGCGTAGTTGTCGGCTCCCCTTTCACGTGCCTGCTCTGCTCACAACACAACACGCCGCGCGCTGCTCCCGGAAAGAGGAAGCAAGCAACAATGAACTGGATTTCAAAATAAAGTCGCGTCTAATGTCTGAGGTCAAAAACGGGCGGTATAGATCGATGTTTACGTTTAGCATCGATGCCAACAAATCGTAGAGCATTATATCGATGCATCGTCACACCCCTACTCATAAGTGGCCGCCGCCAGCTGTTCTGAAGCACAGTAATGCGTCCCTGTCCGCAGGTTGTACCGCACCTTCCGGGACCCCAAATACTTGTATATGCTGCTAGAGGTTTGTCTTGGCGGAGAGCTGTGGACGCTCTTAAGAGACAGGTGGGTGTCGGGTCGGGATGAGCACGTTGTCGCTGTGTGCGAAGGCACCGCCGGCCGCGTTCTTTGAAAGTCACAAAGATGGGCCCAAACGCCGACGTCGCAAGCGTGCTGTCCCTTTCTGTGCCACCAGGGGCTCCTTTGACGACGGGACCACAAGATTCTACACGGCGTGCGTTATCGAGGCTCTGGCGGAGCTCCACTGTAAAGGGATCATCTACCGAGACCTCAAGCCGGAGAATATCATCCTTGACCACAGAGGCTACGCCAAGTTGGTGAGTCTTCAAGGCGCTCGTCAACAGCGGCGGCGTGACGCTAACGGAGGGCGCGGCGCGGGCGTGCGTGCGTGCGTCCGGCCGCTAGGTGGATTTTGGCTTCGCTAAGAAGGTGGGCTTGGGGAAGAAGACCTGGACCTTCTGCGGGACCCCCGAGTACGTGGCCCCCGAGATCATCCTCAACAAAGGTCACGACAGCTCGGCCGACTGCTGGTCCCTGGGGATCCTGGTCTTTGAGCTTCTCAGCGGAAGGTAGGTGGGCGGGCGGTCTTGTGCGCATTGGCGTGATCGTGCGGGCTTCGGCAGCGCGTTGATCCCTTCCCGGTCGGTCCCGCAGTCCGCCGTTTTCCGGCTCGGACCCCATGAAGACGTACAACATCATCTTGAGGGGGATCGACATGGTGGAATTCCCCAAAAAGATCACCAAGAGTGCCGCAAACCTCATCAAGAGACTCTGCAGGTTGTGGCCCAGCAAAGGCTACCAAGTATTTGCCCTTCTTAGTTAAGAGAGGTGGGGTCGCAAGAGGGCCAGTTTGCGCAGCGGCCCCAAATTGTGCGCTCACAGAAGGCACACTTAGGGCGCTCTTCTCGCCCGCCGCGCTCCGTTTGGATTGACGTCCAATTGCTCATCGGGGCGCCAGTTGGTGTCGACTGCGGCTCGTTCACAGTCGGCTCACGTCAGAGCTGTTTGGGCGAGAAGGGAGCAGACGTAGAGGAGATGATAGAATTCGAGTGCTGAATATGGCCGTCGTAAGCAAGCGCGTGTGTGTGTGTCAGGGACAACCCCTCGGAACGTCTCGGGAACCAGAAGAACGGCGTAAAGGACATTCAGAAGCACAAGTGAGTAACATAACGTGCAGGCCGGCGGTCGTCCGCGCCCTCATTGTCCCTCCTCTTCTTCCTGCAATCAGGTGGTTCGAGGGCTTCAACTGGGATGGCCTCCGCCAGGGAACCTTGGACTGTCCCTTTATGCCAAGGGTGAGTTGGCGCCCCTTTAGAGGCACCTCGGTTGCGTGGGCTGGAAGCGCTTTGCCGTCTGCAGGGCTCGCCACGGTAGCCCCAGCCAAGATTGCACGTGAGCTCCGAGAGGCAGTCAGCTCGAAGAATATGACGCGACAGCCAAATCTTTGATCCATCGGAGGGCTTTGTGCATTTTGCTGCTGCTTGCAGAAAAATGATGTCACGGTTGTTCAGTTAACCCAATCACAGCTGAGCAACTGTGACGTCGTCAAAGACGCGGCATGCCGAGCGTGACAAACCGCCCGCCGCTGAAGGTGTTTTGCTCTGCGGCGCTGTACGCTTTTGCCATCAGGTGGACGGCCCGTTGGACAACAGCAACTTTGATGACTTCCCCCTGGACACCGAGGGCCCTCCCCCTGATGACGAGTCAGGCTGGGACCTGGAGTTCTGAAACAGCTTGGCCAGGTCAGAGGCTCAATGGAGAACGCACAAGGTCCATAACTACAAAGAAATGTTTAATATTTCAATGTTCATTTGTGTTAACAACCCACTCTTTCATTTCAACCGCGTGTATAGACATATGTTCTGTTACATCAACATACATTTTTTTTAAGCTGGTCTACTGATTGCTAACTACAGTGTTTTCCGTCGCTCAGGAGTACAAGTCGCAACAACAGCCATAAAATGCATAATAAAAAAGAAAAAAAACGTAAGTCGCATGTTTGGCGGAACTTAATTCGATAAAATCCAACATCAAGAACAGACACGAATAGGCAACAACAGCCTAAACGATACGCATACGGTATTGTAACGTTACATAAACACAAACGAGGAACTGACGTAAAATTAACAGTTATTCAAATAAATATAACATAAATAACACGTTGATCAAAACATCCGCGTCACTCCAAATCATTAAATGCATCGAAATCTTCGGCCTCCGCCGCTGTCGACTCAGGGAGTATATGTGGCGCTGACGTCGGACTCAGTATCAGTTGCAGCTATTCCACCCTCGCCTGGCTGGAGCTGAGGGATCAATTGGCCAAAGCCAAGCTGTGACGTCTTCATAACGTGACTTCCAACCGCAAGCAGAGGAGGTCTCTCACATTTGGATTCCGCTTCGGTGACTTAAGACTGTAAGACAGGAAATAGAACACAGGGTGCATTTATTAAATAATAACACACGGCTTTGGTAATTCCAGCGACACACACAAAATGCGGCCTGCAGCAATGTGCGGCCAATTTCCAAGATAAACAGTGACCCATGCGTATGTTTAGGAGACAAGGGAATTTAGCTACGCAGTTACTAAATGATCATAGTGCCAAGTAGCAAACAAAGAGGCTGGACAAGGCGGTGAAAAAAGCCGGCTCTGTCCTGGGCTGCAGTCTGGACCGTGTGGAGGTGGTAGGGGAGAGGAGGAGGGTGGCTAAGCTGTCCTCCATCATGGACAACATCTCCCACCCCCTTCATGAGACTGTCAGAGCCCTGGAGAGCTCCATCAGTGACCGGCTTCGTCACCCACGATGACCCACCGAGAGGCATCGCACGCAGGTCCTTCCTCCCTGCTGCCATCAGACTGGACAACCAGGCTTATCACTGTAGCTAACGGACAATAATTACGTGCAATAATCAAAAAGTCAAAAAAGTCAAAAGTCAGCTTTATTGTCAATCTCTTCACATGTCAAGACACACAAAGAATATTAACGTGCAATATCTGTCTACCTCATACTCTTTTTACCTGCTTTATTTTTTGCACAGTTTTTTTTCTTCCTTTGCACTATTTTTCTATCTAATATTTATTTATATTGTGTATATACTGTCCATATTTTTTTTAATTATATATATCTTTTACTTTTTAAAATCTTTTACCCCCTTCTCCACATGCGTGTGTGTGTGTATATGTTAAGTGTACTGCTGCTTACACAGGAGTTTCCCCATTGAGGGAATAATAAAGGATCATCTTATTTGACCAGCTCAGTGGCCTAGTGGTAGAGTGTCCGCCCTGAGACGGACGGAAGGTTGTGGGTTCAAACCCCGGCCGAGTCATACCAAAGACTATAAAAATGGGACCTACTGCCTCCCTGCTTGGCACTCAGCATTAAGGGTTGGAATTGGGGGGTTAGATCACCAAATGATTCCCGAGCACGGCACCGCTGCTGCTCACTGCTCCCCTCTCCCCCGGGGATGGATTAAGATCACACGGGGATGGGTTAAATGCAGAGGACAAATTTCACCACACCCAGATGTGTGTGTGACGATCATTGGGAATTTAACTTTTAACTCATCATTCTGATGTATTGGTACAATATGACATGTCGTGTGTGTTATGATTCATCATTTTTCATGTCATGACGTCTGCCACACCGTGGTCACGTGACGTTGAAGGGCGGATCTTGCCACTGAGCTGGTCATTAAATAGGAAGACTTTTTTAATGTATTTAAATCTATTTTGAGTTTGCGCCATTATTTCAACGCATAACAACTGTAAGTCTACTAAACAAAACAGCGGTTGCTATAGGATGTCAGCCATGTTGTGGTCACATGACGCGGACATGATGTCGATGGGCGGAGCTTCCGCCAAAATTCAAATCCGAGCGCGCGGCTCGCGACAGGAAGACGGCAATGCCGAGCAACGAGACACAGCGACGACTAACAAGAGAAATATTTTTTTTTTCTGCTTGCAACTGTACCGTCCAGAGCGCACACGGTAAATACAACCCATTGTTTTTAAAAAGAAGTACTTTTGTAGCCCTGAAAAGCGAGTGAGTGTGGCGGTTGGGGGGGGACGTCGAGTTCGGCGTCTGCTTTCAGCCACAGACGCCGAATTTCGACGATTCTCCCTGGTCAACGGTTGTAAATGATCGCGTTGATTAAAAAAGAGAACTTTATTTAACTCTAATTTACCGTTTTAGATAATATTACGCCGCAGTCATGTGACGCGGACGTGACGTTGGTGGGTGGAGCTTCCGCCAAAATTCAAATCCGAGGACGCGGCTTGCAGCTGGACGTAGGAAGGCGGCAATGCCGTGAAACGCGACACAGCGACGACTAACAAGAGAAATATTTTTATTTCCTGCTTGCAACTGGACCGTCTAGAGCGTACACGGTAAATACAACTCATTGGTTTTAAAAAGAAGTACTTTTGTTGCCCTGAAAAGCGAGTGAGTGCGCCGGCTACGTCGAACTCTGCGTCTGCGGCCTACCACAGAGGCCGAATTTCGACGATTCTCCCTGGTCAACGGTTGTAAATGATCGCGTTGAATAAAAAAGTGAACTTTATTTAACTCTAATTTACCGTTTTAGATAATATTACGTTGCAGTCATGTGACGCCTATGTGACTTCAATTGGCGCTACTCCCGCCGAGATTATAATTCGTGGGCGCGAATACAAACTCGGCGATTATCCACAGAAATATCTTTAATTTCTGCTTGCAACTGGACCGTCTAGAGCAGGGGTGGGCAAACTTTTTGACTCGCCGGCCGAACCGGGTTCTAAATTTGGATCGGAGGGCCGAACCAGGAGCAGATGGCCGTAGTGTTTAAAGAGATTTACTCTTGTGTAGTTTGACTAAAGTTGTCGATGTAGCTAGCGTCCAGTGTAATAGCTATGTGTAGCTGAGTAGCTAACCCTATTTGAAACGTAGTTGCGTTGTATCTGCGTATGTTGGTTGAGGTTTAATGTTAACGTTTAATTTTATTCCATTAGGTTCAACGTTGTTTGCTGTATGTTTTCCACTGTAAGAAGAAGAAAAAGAATGTAAGAAGAATGACTATACAAATCAATTGGAGGCTTGCTTCATTGATCACAACCGTGAGTACCCCTTTCTTCCTCCATTTATGTTCAACACTATTTCATGTCTAACAGTAATTAATGTAACACATAACCATAAGTAAATTGAGTGTGGGCACTCTCAAATGAACATATGTGATTATACTGTGTAATCTGTCACCGAGTATATTGTTGCAAAGTAATACAAGAAAAGATTCAAAATTGTAATTCAGAATAGTTTTCAAAAGAAGGCCATTATAATTATATACAAATCTGGTTACCCTGAACATCATAACAAGCTATTTCTTAAATCCCAAATTCTTCAATTCAAAGATTTGGTCAATTATCAGACTGCTCAAATGATGCTCAAAGCGAAGCTAAACTGTTTACCCCAAAAATATTCAAAAAACTTCTATCAATTCAACTAAGTGTTTAATATGGCCTATCAGGGCTGAAGTCAAAATTTGGCATCATCATGTGGTGAAATGTGGAATTGCAGCACATCCAATTTTGCCTGGGAACAAACGGATTAAATAAAGCTTACTTCTCTTCTTGTCACTCCTTCTCAAACAAGTAAATTGCCCATTTTGCGCAGTAGATGTTCTGTTAATACCTAGTATTTATACAAAGTCATAATTTAAATTACTTTCAACATTCATTCATCCATTCAAGAAAGATCCAAAGTAGTAATCCAGAATAGTTTTTAAAAGAAGGCCATTCGAATTGTCAACAAATCTGATTACCTTGAACATGATAACAAGCTATTTCTTAAATCCTAAATTCTTCAATTCAAAGATTTGGTTGATTATCAGACTGCTCAAATGATGCTCAAAGCGAAGCTAAACTGTTTACCTAAAAATATTCAAAAGCATATACAAACTATGTCTAATTCAGAACATTCATGTTACTTCACTCGGTCTTATTACCAACTTCTATCAATTCAACTAAGTGTTTAATATGGCCTATCAGGGCTGAAGTCAAAATCTGGCACCATCATGTGGTGGAATCTGGAATTGCAGCACATCCAATTTTGCCTGGGAACAAACATATTAAATAAGTCTTAGTTCTCTTCTTGCCACTCATTCTCAAACAAGTAAATTGCCCATTTTGCGCAGTAGGTGTTCTGTTAATACCTAGTATTTATACAAAGTCATAATTTAAATTACTTTCAACATTCATTCATCCATTCAAGAAAGACCCAAAGTAGTAATCCAGAATAGTTTTTAAAAGAAGGCCATTCGAATTGTCAACAAATCTGATTACCTTGAACATGATAACAAGCTATTTCTTAAATCCTAAATTCTTCAATTCAAAGATTTGGTTGATTATCAGACTACTCAAATGATGCTCAAAGCGAACCTAAACTGTTTACCTAAAAATATTCAAAAGCATATTCAAACTGTCTAATTCAGAACATTCATGTTACTCCACTCGGTCTTATTACCAACTTCTATCAATTCAACTAAGTGTTTAATATGGCCTATCAGAGCTGAAGTCAAAATCTGGCACCATCATGTGGTAACATCTGGAATTGCAGCACATCCAATTTTGCCTGGGAACAAACAGATTAAATAAGTTTTACTTCTCTTCTTGCCACTCCTTCTCAAACAAGTAAATTGCCCATTTTGCACAGTAGATGTTTTGTTAATACCTAGTATTTATACAAAGTCATAATTTAAATTACTTTCAACATTCATTCATCCATTCAACCACCGTGACTCCACTCGCTCTTATTACCAACGTCTATCAATTAAACTAAGCATTTAATACATCCTATAAGGTCTCAAGTCACGATTTGGCACCATACTTTGTTGAAATTTGCAATTGCAGCAAATGCAATTTTGCCAGGGAACAAAAATAAATTAAATAAACTAAATAAGTCTTACTTCTTCCCATTAAATAAATTAATAAGTCTTGCTATTCCCCACTCCTTTTCAAAAAAGTAGTTTAAAACGAGGGCCCCTCCCTCAATCTTTAACCCTAACCTCGCACGTCACATTGTGTTGTATCTGTGAATGTTGGTTGAGGCCAAATGATAAAGTTTTCTTTCATTCCTTTAGGTTCCACGCTGTTCGTTGCCAGTATGTTTGAAGGATACAAAGTACAACGTTTGCACGTTGGCGAAGACGTCTCCGGTGAGTCCTTCCTTCCTTTTTATTCATGGGAAAGTCACAGACAACAATAGCTAAAGTAACACATTGTTAGAGGTAACTACATTTGTCTTAAATTGGATAGATTACTTGTTCCCACACCTTTTCGAACAAGTAAACTGGCCATTTTGTGCAGATTTTCTGTTTATACCTAGTATTTATACAGTCATCATTTAAATGAACAAATAAGATTCATTCATTCACTCACTCACTCACTCACTCACTCACTCACTCACTCACTCACTCATTCATTCAAAATATCCAAAGTTGTGTGTGCTATGTGTAGATGAGAATAGATCTCATGTTACTCCATTCGCTCATACGACCAACTTCTATCAATTTATCCAAGCGTTTAATACGTCCTATCAGGTCTCAAGTCAAGGCTTGGCACTGTGCTTTGTTGAAATTTGCAATTGCTGCAAATCCAATTTTGCCTGGGAACAAAAATAGATTAAACAAACTAAATAAGTCTTATTCCTTCCCATTAAATAAATGAAATAAGTCTCTCTTCTGCACAGTCCTTTTCAAACAATTAAACTGGCCATCCTGTGCAGTAGTTTTTGTGTTCACACCTAGTATTTATCAGAAATCACATTTGAAATTACTTCATTCAACCATTTTGGAAATTTGGAATCCCAGCAAATCCATTCTTCCCATTAAATAAAGACGTCTTCTTCCCTTTAAATAAATGAAATAAGTCTTACTTCCCACTGCTTTTCAAACAAGTAAAGTGCGAGAGGCTAGGTGCTAAGAGGCTAGGTGCTAAGAGGCTAGGTGCTAAGAGGCTAGGTGCTAAGAGGCTAGGTGCTAAGAGGCTAGGTGCTAAGAGGCTAGGTGCTAAGAGGCTAGGTGCTAAGAGGCTAGGTGCTAAGGTCTGATGTGGTTAGGTGCTATATATATATATATATATTTAGGTCTATATATCAACCTATTTTAGATCTAAAAATCAACCTATTTTAGACGTCTATTTCTGGTCTATAAATCAACCTATTTTAGATCTATAAATAAACCTATTTTAAACGTCTACGTTAGGTCTATAAATCAACCTAAGGGTCTATAAATCAACCTAATCTAGGCGTCTATTTTAGGTCTATATATCAACCTATTTTAGATCTAAAAAAATCAACCTATTTTAGACGTCTATTTCTGGTCTATAAATCAACCTATTTTAGATCTTGGTTTACACCGAACCTCAGGAGGCTGCGCAAAGTCAAGGAGGAGGCCTACAGGAGCGGCGACCCCGAGCTGTTCAGGCAGACCAGAAACACGCTGAACCGAGAGGTCAGGAAAGCCAGGAGGTGTTACGGGGAGAACCTGAAGAGACACCTCTCTGCCAATCCTGATCCCTCAACGGTGTGGAAAGGTCTGCAGATTATCACGGGCTACAAGAAACGAACCACCCGTCCTGTAGAGAGCCCAAGACTTGCTAACCAGCTAAACAAGTTCTACTGCAGATTTGATCGGTCCTCCCACACAACGGGACCTCCTGCAACACAATCTACATACTCACCTCTCCCCACAACTGCTCCGTCCACACCTCTATCATCGTTGTCACCCACTCACTCTCTTGCAGAGGCCGCGCCCGCACTCCAGGTCCGCGAGGAGGAAGTGCGCCAGATGTTCCGGAGACAAAAGACCAGGAAGGCACCGGGCCCGGACGGCGTGTCACCTTCCTGCTTGAAAGTCTGCGCTGAGCAGCTGGCGCCCACCTTTGCACGGATCTTCAACCGTTCTCTGGAGCTGTGTGAGGTGCCCTCGTGCTTCAAGAGCTCCACCATCGTTCCAGTAGCCAAGAAGCCCGCCATCACAGGTCTGAATGACTATAGACCCGTCGCACTGACATCTGTGGTCATGAAATCGTTCGAGAGGTTAGTGCTGAACCACCTGAAGGAGGTCACGGGCCCCCTGCTTGACCCCCTCCAGTTTGCCTACCGGGCAAACAGGTCAGTGGATGATGCGGTCAACATGGGACTGCACTACATCCTGCACCACCTGGACACCCCAGGAACGTACGCCAGGATCCTGTTCGTGGACTTCAGCTCGGCGTTCAACACCATCGCCCCTGACATCCTCCAACAGAAGCTCATCCAGCTTGCGGTGCCTGCCTCCACCTGTCAGTGGATCACCAGCTTCCTGACCAACAGGAGACAGCGTGTGAGGCTGGGGGGCATCACATCTGACACCCGGACCACCAACACTGGAGCCCCTCAGGGTTGCGTCCTCTCCCCACTGCTCTTCTCCCTCTACACCAATGATTTCTCCTCAGGTGACTCCCCTGTGAAGCTCCTGAAGTATGCAGACGACACCACTCTCATCGGACTGATCCAGGACAGTGATGAGACTGCGTACAGACAGGAGGTGCAGCGGCTGGTCCACTGGTGCAGTCAAAACCATCTGGAGCTGAACTCGCTCAAGACCGTGGAGATGACAGTGGATTTCAGGCGAGACCCTTCACCACTTTTACCCCTCACTATCTGCAGTAATACTATTCTTTCCACAGACACCTTCAAGTTCCTGGGAACCACAATCTCTCGGGACCTGAAATGGACCGGCCACATAGACTCTGTCCGGAAGAAGGCCCAGCAGAGGCTGTACTTCCTGAGACAGCTCAAGAAGTTCAACCTGCCGCGAGAGCTTCTGAAGACCTTCTACACTGCCCTCATCCAGTCTGTCCTCTGCACCTCCATCACTGTCTGGTTTGGATTGGCCTCCAAACAAGACAAGCACAGACTACAACGGACAATCAGAACTGCAGAAAAGATCATTGGAATCAACCTCCCATCTATCCAAGACTTGTACCTGTCCAGGACCAGGAATCGGGCAAGGAACATCTCTACAGACCCTTCTCACCCGGGTTGCAGTCTGTTTGAACTACTCCCCTCCGGACGGCGTTATAGAGCTCGGTACGCCAAAACCAGCAGACACAGAGACAGCTTCTTCCCCCAGGCTGTTGCTCTGATGAACTCACACCACTCATAGAGTCTCAGAGAGATTGCAGTGCAATAACATCCTGCTCCTCACACCTTTTTGAATTTGTCTACACTGTTTTTGCCATTATTCACATGTCCTGAATGTTGTTAGTCACCTAAATGTTGAACAGAGGGTGTGTTTCTACCGAAGTCAAATTCCTTGTTTGGCACGCTCAAACATGGCGAATAAAAACTCTTGAATCTTGAATCTATAAATAAACCTATTTTAAACGTCTACTTTAGGTCTATAAATCAACCTAAGGGTCTATAAATCAACCTAATTCAGGTGTACATTTTAGGTCTATATATCAACCTATTTTAGATCTAAAAATCAACCTATTTTAGACGTCTATTTCTGGTTTAAAAATCAATCTATTTTAGACGTCTAGATTTGGTTGAAAAATCAACCTTTTTTAGACGTCTATTTTTGGTTTAAAAATCAACCTATTTTAGACGTCTATTTTTGGTTTAAAAATCAACCTTTTTTAGACGTCTATTTTTGGTCTAAAAATCAACCTATTTTAGACGTCTATTTTTGGTTTAAAAATCAACCTTTTTTAGACGTCTATTTTTGGTTTAAAAATCAACCTATTTTAGATGTCTATTTTTGGTTTAAAAATCAACCTTTTTTAGACGTCTTTTTGGTTCAAAAATCAACCTTGTTTAGTCAATTTTTGGTTTAAAAATCAACCTTTTTTAAACGTCTATTTTTGGTCTGAAAATCAACTTAATTTTATCTTTATCAGTGGTACAGGAATAACCAATTCACATGTACGGATCAATATGCTTGTTAAATGCAAACAACTTCTGTGCATTATTTACACAACTTACGGCTTGTTCAGACTTCAAAATTCCAAAATATGATCATATTTAATGTTTAATTATTTTAAACCTATTTTAAAAGTCTACTTTAGGTCTATAAATCAACCTAAGGGTCTATTAATCAACGTAATTTAGGCGTTTATTTTAGGTCTATATATCAACCTATTTTAGATCTAAAAATCAACTTATTTTAGACGTCTATTTCTGGTCTATTAATCAACCTATTTTAGATCTATAAATAAACCTATTTTAAACGTCTACAATAGGTCTATAAATCAACCTAAGGGTCTATAAATCAACCTGATCTAGGCGTCTATTTTAGGTCTATATATCAACCTATTTTAGATCTAAAAAATCAACCTATTTTAGACGTCTATTTCTGGTCTATTTTAGATCTATAATTAAACCTATTTTAAACGTCTACTTTAGGTCTATAAATCAACCTAAGGGTCTATAAATCAACCTAATTTAGGCGTCTAATTTAGGTCTATATATCAACCTATTTTAGATCTAAAAATCAACCTATTTTAGACGTCTATTTCTGGTCTATAAATCAACCTATTTTAGATCTATTTTAAACGTCTACTTTAGGTCTATAAATCAACCTAAGGGTCTATAAATCAACCTAATTTAGGCGTCTATTTTACGTCTATATATCAACCTATTTTAGATCTAAAAATCAACCTATTTTAGACGTCTATTTCTGGTCTATTTTAGATCTATAATTAAACCTATTTTAAACGTCTACTTTAGGTCTATAAATCAACCTAAGGGTCTATAAATCAACCTAATTTAGGCGTCTATTTTAGGTCTATATATCAACCTATTTTAGATCTAAAAATCAACCTATTTTAGACGTCTATTTCTGGTCTATTAATCAACCTATTTTAGATCTATAAATAAACCTATTTTAAACGTCTACGTTAGGTCTATAAATCAACCTAAGGGTCTATAAATCAACCTAATCTAGGCGTCTATTTTAGGTCTATATATCAACCTATTTTAAATCTATAAAATCAACCTATTTTAGACGTCTATTTCTGGTCTATAAATCAACCTATTTTAGATCTATAAATAAACCTAATTTAAACGTCTACTATAGGTCTATAAATCAACCTAAGGGTCTATAAATCAACCTAATTTAGGTGTCTATTTTAGGTCTATATATCAACCTATTTTCGATCTAAAAATCAACCTATTTTAGACGTCTATTTCTGGTCTATTTTAGATCTATAATTAAACCTATTTTAAACGTCTACTTTAGGTCTATAAATCAACCTAATTTAGGCGTCTATTTTAGGTCTATATATCAACCTATTTTAGATCTAAAAATCAACCTATTTTAGACGTCTATTTCTGGTCTATAAATCAACCTATTTTAGGTCTATATATCAACCTATTTTAGATCTAAAAATCAACCTATTTTAGACGTCTATTTCTGGTCTATTTTAGATCTATAATTAAACCTAATTTAAACGTCTACTTTAGGTCTATAAATCAACCTAAGGGTCTATAAATCAACCTAATTTAGGTGTCTATTTTAGGTCTATATATCAACCTATTTTAGATCTAACAATCAACCTATTTTAGACGTCTATTTCTGGTCTATTTTAGATCTATAAATAAACCTATTTTAAACGTCTAGTAAATTGAGCCAAGATCAAGATTTTGCAAATTAATAAGGGTTGGGAAACTTTGTTGAATGACCCTACCTCGACAGTTTAGTTTTGACTATTTTAGGTCTATAAATCAACTTATTTTAGGTCTATAAATCAACCTATTTTAGATCTATAAATGAACCTATTTTAAACGTCTACTTTAGGTCTATAAATCAACCTAAGGGTCTATAAATCAACCTAATTTAGGCGTCTATTTTAGGTCTATATATCAACCTATTTTAGATCTAAAAATCAACCTATTTTAAACGTCTACTTTAGGTCTATAAATCAACCTAAGGGTCTATAAATCAACCTAATTTAGGCGTCTATTTTAGGTCTATATATCAACCTATTTTAGATCTAAAAATCAACCTATTTTAGACGTCTATTTCTGGTCTATAAATCAACCTATTTTAGATCTATTTTAAACGTCTACTTTAGGTCTATAAATCAACCTAAGGGTCTATAAATCAACCTAATTTAGGCGTCTATTTTACGTCTATATATCAACCTATTTTAGATCTAAAAATCAACCTATTTTAGACGTCTATTTCTGGTCTATTTTAGATCTATAATTAAACCTATTTTAAACGTCTACTTTAGGTCTATAAATCAACCTAAGGGTCTATTAATCAACGTAATTTAGGCGTTTATTTTAGGTCTATATATCAACCTATTTTAGATCTAAAAATCAACTTATTTTAGACGTCTATTTCTGGTCTATTAATCAACCTATTTTAGATCTATAAATAAACCTATTTTAAACGTCTACGATAGGTCTATAAATCAACCTAAGGGTCTATAAATCAACCTAATCTAGGCGTCTATTTTAGGTCTATATATCAACCTATTTTAGATCTAAAAAATCAACCTATTTTAGACGTCTATTTCTGGTCTATTTTAGATCTATAATTAAACCTATTTTAAACGTCTACTTTAGGTCTATAAATCAACCTAAGGGTCTATAAATCAACCTAATTTAGGCGTCTAATTTAGGTCTATATATCAACCTATTTTAGATCTAAAAATCAACCTATTTTAGACGTCTATTTCTGGTCTATAAATCAACCTATTTTAGATCTATTTTAAACGTCTACTTTAGGTCTATAAATCAACCTAAGGGTCTATAAATCAACCTAATTTAGGCGTCTATTTTACGTCTATATATCAACCTATTTTAGATCTAAAAATCAACCTATTTTAGACGTCTATTTCTGGTCTATTTTAGATCTATAATTAAACCTATTTTAAACGTCTACTTTAGGTCTATAAATGAACCTAAGGGTCTATAAATCAACCTAATTTAGGCGTCTATTTTAGGTCTATATATCAACCTATTTTAGATCTAAAAATCAACCTATTTTAGACGTCTATTTCTGGTCTATTAATCAACCTATTTTAGATCTATAAATAAACCTATTTTAAACGTCTACGTTAGGTCTATAAATCAACCCAATCTAGGGGTCTATTTTAGGTCTATATATCAACCTATTTTAGATCTAAAAAAATCAACCTATTTTAGACGTGTATTTCTGGTCTATAAATCAACCTATTTTAGATCTATAAATAAACCTATTTTAAACGTCTACTTTAGGTCTATAAATCAACCTAAGGGTCTATAAATCAACCTAATTTAGGTGTCCATTTTAGGTCTATATATCAACCTATTTTAGATCTAAAAATCAACCTATTTTAGACGTCTATTTCTGGTTTAAAAATCAACCTATTTTAGACGTCTAGATTTGGTTTAAAAATCAACCTATTTTAGACGTCTATTTTTGGTTTAAAAATCAACCTATTTTAGACGTCTATTTTTTGTTTTAAAATCAACCTTTTTTAGACGTCTATTTTTGGTTTAAAAATCAACCTTTTTCAGACGTCTATTTTTGGTTTAAAAATCAACCTATTTTAGACGTCTATTTTTGGTCTATAAATCAACCTATTTTAGATCTATTTTAAACGTCTACTTTAGGTCTATAAATCAACCTAATTTAGGCGTCTATTTTAGGTCTATATATCAACCTATTTTAGATCTAAAAATCAACCTATTTTAGACGTCTATTTCTGGTTTATAAATCGTCTATTTTAGGTCTATATATCAACCTATTTTAGATCTAAAAATAAACCTATTTTAAACGTCTACTTTAGGTCTATAAATCAACCTAAGGGTCTATAATTCAACCTAATTTAGGCGTCTATTTTAGGTCTATATATCAACCTATTTTAGATCTAAAAATCAACCTATTTTAGACGTCTATTTCTGGTCTATAAATCGTCTATTTTAGGTCTATATATCAACCTATTTTAGATCTAAAAATAAACCTATTTTAAACGTCTACTTTAGGTCTATAAATCAACCTAAGGGTCTATAAATCAACCTAATTTAGGCGTCTATTTTAGGTCTATATATCAACCTATTTTAGATCTAAAAATCAACCTATTTTAGACGTCTATTTCTGGTCTATAAATCGTCTATTTTAGGTCTATATCAACCTATTTTAGATCTAAAAATCAACCTATTTTAGACGTCTATTTCTGGTCTATTTGAGATCTATAATTAAACCTATTTTAAACGTCTACTTTAGGTCTATAAATCAACCTAAGGGTCTATAAATCAACCTAATTTAGGCGTCTATTTTAGGTCTATATATCAACCTATTTTAGATCTAAAAATCAACCTATTTTAGACGTCTATTTCTGGTCTATAAATCAACCTATTTTAGATCTATAAATAAACCTATTTTAAACGTCTACTTTAGGTCTATAAATCAACCTAAGGGTCTATAAATCAACCTAATTTAGGCGTCTATTTTAGGTCTATATATCAACCTATTTTAGATCTAAAAATCAACCTATTTTAGACGTCTATTTCTGGTCTATAAATCAACCTATTTTAGATCTATTTTAAACGTCTACTTTAGGTCCATAAATCAACCTAAGGGTCTATAAATCAACCTAATTTAGGCGTCTATTTTACGTCTATATATCAACCTATTTTAGATCTAAAAATCAACCTATTTTAGACGTCTATTTCTGGTCTATTTTAGATCTATAATTAAACCTATTTTAAACGTCTACTTTAGGTCTATAAATCAACCTAAGGGTCTATAAATCAACCTAATTTAGGCGTCTATTTTAGGTCTATATATCAACCTATTTTAGATCTAAAAATCAACCTATTTTAGACGTCTATTTCTGGTCTATTAATCAACCTATTTTAGATCTATAAATAAACCTATTTTAAACGTCTACGTTAGGTCTATAAATCAACCTAAGGGTCTATAAATCAACCTAATATAGGCGTCTATTTTAGGTCTATATATCAACCTATTTTAAATCTATAAAATCAACCTATTTTAGATCTATAAATAAACCTATTTTAAACGTCTACTTTAGGTCTATAAATCAACCTAAGGGTCTATAAATCAACCTAATTTAGGTGTCCATTTTAGGTCTATATATCAACCTATTTTAGATCTAAAAATCAACCTATTTTAGACGTCTATTTCTGGTCTATTTTAGATCTATAAATAAACCTATTTTAAACGTCTACTTTAGGTCTATAAATCAACCTAAGGGTCTATAAATCAACCTAATTTAGGCGTCTATTTTAGGTCTATATATCAACCTATTTTAGACGTCTATTTCTGGTCTATAAATCAACCTATTTTAGATCTATTTTAAACGTCTACTTTAGGTCTATAAATCAACCTAAGGGTCTATAAATCAACCTAATTTAGGCGTCTATTTTAGGTCTATATATCAACCTATTTTAGATCTAAATATCAACCTATTTTAGACGTCTATTTCTGGTCTATAAATCAACCTATTTTAGATCTATTTTAAACGTCTACTTTAGGTCTATAAATCAACCTAAGGGTCTATAAATCAACCTAATTTAGGCGTCTATTTTAGGTCTATATATCAACCTATTTTACATCTAAAAATCATCCTATTTTAGACGTCTATTTCTGGTCTATAAATCAACCTATTTTAGATCTATAAATAAACCTATTTTAAACGTCTACGTTAGGTCTATAAATCAACCTAAGGGTCTATAAATCAACCTAATCTAGGTGTCTATTTTAGGTCTATATATCAACCTATTTTAGATCTAAAAAATCAACCTATTTTAGACGTCTATTTCTGGTCTATAAATCAACCTATTTTAGATCTATTTTAAACGTCTACTTTAGGTCTATAAATCAACCTAAGGGTCTATAAATCAACCTAATTTAGGCGTCTATTTTAGGTCTATATATCAACCTATTTTAGATCTGAAAATCAACCTATTTTAGACGTCTATTTCTGGTCTATAAATCAACCTATTTTAGATCTATTTTAAACGTCTACTTTAGGTCTATAAATCAACCTAATTTAGGCGTCTATTTTAGGTCTATATATCAACCTATTTTAGATCTAAAATCAACCTATATTAGACGTCTATTTCTGGTCTATAAATCGTCTATTTTAGGTCTATATATCAACCTATTTTAGATCTAAAAATCAACCTATTTTAAACGTCTACTTTAGGCCTATAAATCAACCTAAGGGTCTATAAATCAACCTAATTTAGGCATGTATTTTAGGTCTATATATCAACCTATTTTGATCTAAAAATCAACCTATTTTAGACGTCTATTTCTGGTCTATAGATCGTCTATTTTAGGTCTATATATCAACCTATTTTAGATTTAAAAATCAACCTATTTTAGACGTCTATTTCTGGTCTATTTGAGATCTATAATTAAAGCTATTTTAAACGTCTACTTTAGGTCTATAAATCAACCTAACTTAGGCGTCTATTTTAGGTCTATATATCAACCTATTTTAGATCTAAAAATCAACCTATTTTAGACGTCTATTTCTGGTCTATAAATCAACCTATTTTAGATCTATTTTAAACGTCTACTTTAGGTCTATACATCAACCTAAGGGTCTATAAATCAACCTAATTTAGGCGTCTATTTTAGGTCTATATATCAACCTATTTTAGATCTAAAAATCAACCTATTTTAGACATCTATTTCTGGTCTATAAATCAACCTATTTTAGATCTATAAATAAACCTATTTTAAACGTCTACGTTAGGTCTATAAATCAACCTAAGGGTCTATAAATCAACCTAATCTAGGCGTCTATTTTAGGTCTATATATCAACCTATTTTAGATCTAAAAAATCAACCTATTTTAGACGTCTATTTCTGGTCTATAAATCGTCTATTTTAGGTCTATATATCAACCTATTTTAGATCTAGAAATAACCTATTTTAGACATCTATTTGAGATCTATAATTAAACCTATTTTAAACGTCTACTTTAGGTCTATAAATCAACCTAAGGGTCTATAAATCAACCTAATTTAGGCGTCTATTTTAGGTCTATATATCAACCTATTTTAGATCTAAAAATCAACCTATTTTAGACGTCTATTTCTGGTCTATAAATCAACCTATTTTAGATCTATTTTAAACGTCTACTTTAGGTCTATAAATCAACCTAATTTAGGCGTCTATTTCAGGTCTATATATCAACCTATTTTAGATCTAAAAATCAACCTATTTTAGACGTCTATTTCTGGTCTATAAATCGTCTATTTTAGGTCTATATATCAACCTATTTTAGATCTAAAAATAAACCTATTTTAAACGTCTACTTTAGGTCTATAAATCAACCTAATGGTCTATAAATCAACCTAATTTAGGCGTCTATTTTAGGTCTATATATCAACCTATTTTAGATCTAAAAATAAACCTATTTTAGATCTATAAATGAACCTATTTAAACGTCTACGTTAGGTCTATAAATCAACCTAAGGGTCTATAAATCAACCTAATCTAGGGGTCTATTTTAGGTCTATATATCAACCTATTTTAGATCTAAAAAATCAACCTATTTTAGACGTCTATTTCTGGTCTATAAATCGTCTATTTTAGGTCTATATATCAACCTATTTTAGATCTAAAAATAAACCTATTTTAGACGTCTATTTCTGGTCTATTTGAGATCTATAATTAAACCTATTTTAAACGTCTACTTTAGGTCTATAAATCAACCTAAGGGTCTATAAATCAACCTAATTTAGGCGTCTATTTTAGGTCTATATATCAACCTATTTTAGATCTAAAATCAACCTATTTTAGACGTCTATTTCTGGTCTATAAATCAACCTATTTTAGATCTATTTTAAACGTCTACTTTAGGTCTATAAATCAACCTAATTTAGGCGTCTATTTTAGGTCTATATATCAACCTATTTTAGATCTAAAAATCAACCTATTTTAGACGTCTATTTCTGGTTTATAAATCGTCTATTTTAGGTCTATATATCAACCTATTTTAGATCTAAAAATAAACCTATTTTAAACGTCTACTTTAGGTCTATAAATCAACCTAAGGGTCTATAAATCAACCTAATTTAGGCGTCTATTTTAGGTCTATATATCAACCTATTTTAGATCTAAAAATCAACCTATTTTAGACGTCTATTTCTGGTTTATAAATCGTCTATTTTAGGTCTATATATCAACCTATTTTAGATCTAAAAATAAACCTATTTTAAACGTCTACTTTAGGTCTATAAATCAACCTAAGGGTCTATAAATCAACCTAATTTAGGCGTCTATTTTAGGTCTATATATCAACCTATTTTAGATCTAAAAATCAACCTATTTTAGACGTCTATTTCTGGTCTATAAATCAACCTATTTTAGATCTATAAATAAACCTATTTTAAACGTCTACTTTAG
Source organism: Syngnathus typhle (assembly GCF_033458585.1). Taxonomy (NCBI): domain Eukaryota; kingdom Metazoa; phylum Chordata; class Actinopteri; order Syngnathiformes; family Syngnathidae; genus Syngnathus; species Syngnathus typhle. The sequence goes on from NW_026872115.1 coordinate 83,980, forward strand.
GTCTATAAATCAACCTAAGGGTCTATAAATCAACCTAATTTAGGCGTCTATTTAAGGTCTATATATCAACCTATTTTAGATCTAAAAATCAACCTATTTTAGACGTCTATTTCTGGTCTATAAATCAACCTATTTTAGATCTATTTTAAACGTCTACTTTAGGTCTATAAATCAACCTAAGGGTCTATAAATCAACCTAATTTAGGCGTCTATATTACGTCTATATATCAACCTATTTTAGATCTAAAAATCAACCTATTTTAGACGTCTATTTCTGGTCTATTTTAGATCTATAAATAAACCTATTTTAAACGTCTACTTTAGGGTCTATAAATCAACCTAAGGGTCTATAAATCAACCTAATTTAGGCGTCTATTTTAGGTCTATATATCAACCTATTTTAGATCTAAAAATCATCCTATTTTAGACGTCTATTTCTGGTCTATAAATCAACCTATTTTAGATCTATAAATCAACCTATTTTAGATCTATAAATAAACCTATTTTAAACGTCTACGTTAGGTCTATAAATCAACCTAAGGGTCTATAAATCAACCTAATATAGGCGTCTATTTTAGGTCTATATATCAACCTATTTTAAATCTAAAAAATCAACCTATTTTAGACGTCTATTTCTGGTCTATAAATCAACCTATTTTAGATCTATAAATAAACCTATTTTAAACGTCTATTATAGGTCTATAAATCAACCTAAGGGTCTATAAATCAACCTAATTTAGGCGTCTATTTTAGGTCTATATATCAACCTATTTTAGATCTAAAAATCAACCTATTTTAGACGTCTATTTCTGGTCTATAAATCTACCTATTTTAGGTCTATATATCAACCTATTTTAGATCTAAAAATCAACCTATTTCAGACGTCTATTTCTGGTCTATTTTAGATCTATAATTAAACCTATTTTAAACGTCTACTTTAGGTCTATAAATCAACCTAAGGGTCTATAAATCAACCTAATTTAGGCGTCTATTTTAGGTCTATATATCAACCTATTTTAGATCTAAAAATCAACCTATTTTAGACGTCTATTTCTGGTCTATAAATCAACCTATTTTAGATCTATTTTAAACGTCTACGTTAGGTCTATAAATCAACCTAAGGGTCTATAAATCAACCTAATCTAGGCGTCTATTTTAGGTCTATATATCAACCTATTTTAGATCTAAAAAATCAACCTATTTTAGACGTCTATTTCTGGTCTATAAATCAACCTATTTTAGATCTATAAATAAACCTATTTTGAACGTCTACTTTAGGTCTATAAATCAACCTAAGGGTCTATAAATCAACCTAATTTAGGTGTCTATTTTAGGTCTATATATCAACCTATTTTAGATCTAAAAATCAATCTATTCTAGACGTCTATTTCTGGTTTAAAAATTAACCTATTTTAGACGTCTATTTTTTGTTTAAAAATCAACCTATTTTAGACGTCTATTTTTGGTTTAAAAATCAACCTTTTTTAGACGTCTATTTTTGGTCTAAAAATCAACCTATTTTAGGTTAAAAATAAACCTTTTTTAGACGTCTATTTTTGTTTTAAAAATCAACCTATTTTAGACGTCTATTTTTGGTTTAAAAATCAACCTATTTTAGACGTCTATTTCTTGTCTATAAATCAACCTATTTTAGATCTATTTTAAACGTCTACTTTAGGTCTATAAATCAACCTAAGGGTCTATAAATCAACCTAATTTAGGCGTCTATTTTAGGTCTATATATCAACCTATTTTAGATCTAAAAATCAACCTATTTTAGACATCTATTTCTGGTCTATAAATCAACCTATTTTAGATCTATTTTAAACGTCTACTTTAGGTCTATAAATCAACCTAAGGGTCTATAAATCAACCTAATTTAGGCGTCTATTTTAGGTCTATATATCAACCTATTTTAGATCTAAAAATCAACCTATTTTAGACGTCTATTTCTGGTCTATAAATCAACCTATTTTAGATCTATAAATAAACCTATTTTAAACGTCTACGTTAGGTCTATAAATCAACCTAAGGGTCTATAAATCAACCTAATCTAGGTGTCTATTTTAGGTCTATATATCAACCTAATTTAGATCTAAAAAATCAACCTATTTTAGACGTCTATTTCTGGTCTATAAATCAACCTATTTTAGATCTATTTTAAACGTCTACTTTAGGTCTATAAATCAACCTAAGGGTCTATAAATCAACCTAATTACGCGTCTATTTTAGGTCTATATATCAACCTATTTTAGATCTAAAAATCAACCTATTTTAAACGTCTACTTTAGGTCTATAAATCAACCTAAGTGTCTATAAATCAACCTAATTTAGGCGTCTATTTTAGGTCTATATATCAACCTATTTTAGATCTAAAAATCAACCTATTTTAGACGTCTATTTCTGGTCTATAAATCAACCTATTTTAGATCTATTTTAAACGTCTACTTTAGGTCTATAAATCAACCTAAGGGTCTATAAATCAACCTAATTTAGGCGTCTATTTTAGGTCTATATATCGACCTATTTTAGATCTAAAAATCAACCTATTTTAGACGTCTATTTCTGGTCTATAAATCGTCTATTTTAGGTCTATATATCAACCTATTTTAGATCTAAAAATCAACCTATTTTAGACGTCTATTTCTGGTCTATAAATCAACCTATTTTAGATCTATTTTAAACGTCTACTTTAGGTCTATAAATCAACCTAATTTAGGCGTTTATTTTAGGTCTATATATCAACCTATTTTAGATCTAAAAATCAACCTAATATAGACGTCTATTTCTGGTCTATAAATCAACCTATTTTAGATCTATAAATAAACCTATTTTAAACGTCTACGTTAGGTCTATAAATCAACCTAAGGGTCTATAAATCAACCTAATCTAGGCGTCTATTTTAGGTCTATATATCAACCTATTTTAGATCTAAAAAATCAACCTATTTTAGACGTCTATTTCTGGTCTATAAATCGTCTATTTTAGGTCTATATATCAACCTATTTTAGATTTAAAAATAAACCTATTTTAGACGTCTATTTCTGGTCTATTTGAGATCTATAATTAAACCTATTTTAAACGTCTACTTTAGGTCTATAAATCAACCTAAGGGTCTATAAATCAACCTAACTTAGGCGTCTATTTTAGGTCTATATATCAACCTATTTTAGATCTGAAAATCAACCTATTTTAGACGTCTATTTCTGGTCTATAAATCAACCTATTTTAGATCTATTTTAAACGTCTACTTTAGGTCTATAAATCAACCTAAGGGTCTATAAATCAACCTAATTTAGGCGTTTATTTTAGGTCTATATATCAACCTATTTTAGATCTAAAAATCAACCTATTATAGACGTCTATTTCTGGTCTATAAATCAACCTATTTTAGATCTATAAATAAACCTATTTTAAACGTCTACATTAGGTCTATAAATCAACCTAAGGGTCTATAAATCAACCTAATTTAGGTGTCCATTTTAGGTCTATATATCAACCTATTTTAGATCTAAAAATCAACCTATTTTAGACATCTATTTCTGGTTTAAAAATCAACCTATTTTAGACGTCTAGATTTGGTTTAAAAATCAACCTATTTTAGACACCTATTTTTGGTTAAAAAAAATCAACCTATTTTAGACGTCTATTTTTGGTTTAAAAATCAACCTTTTTCAGACGTCTATTTTTGGTTTAAAAATCAACCTTTTTCAGACGTCTATTTTTGGTCTATAAATCAACCTATTTTAGATCTATTTTAAACGTCTACTTTAGGTCTATAAATCAACCTAATTTAGGCGTCTATTTTAGGTCTATATATCAACCTATTTTAGATCTAAAAATCAACCTATTTTAGACGTCTATTTCTGGTTTATAAATCGTCTATTTTAGGTCTATATATCAACCTATTTTAGATCTAAAAATAAACCTATTTTAAACGTCTACTTTAGGTCTATAAATCAACCTAAGGGTCTATAATTCAACCTAATTTAGGCGTCTATTTTAGGTCTATATATCAACCTATTTTAGATCTAAAAATCAACCTATTTTAGACGTCTATTTCTGGTCTATAAATCGTCTATTTTAGGTCTATATATCAACCTATTTTAGATCTAAAAATAAACCTATTTTAAACGTCTACTTTAGGTCTATAAATCAACCTAAGGGTCTATAAATCAACCTAATTTAGGCGTCTATTTTAGGTCTATATATCAACCTATTTTAGATCTAAAAATCAACCTATTTTAGACGTCTATTTCTGGTCTATAAATCGTCTATTTTAGGTCTATATATCAACCTATTTTAGATCTAAAAATCAACCTATTTTAGACGTCTATTTCTGGTCTATTTGAGATCTATAATTAAACCTATTTTAAATGTCTACTTTAGGTCTATAAATCAACCTAAGGGTCTATAAATCAACCTAATTTAGGTGTCTATTTTAGGTCTATATATCAACCTATTTTAGATCTAAAAATCAACCTATTTTAGACGTCTATTTCTGGTCTATAAATCAACCTATTTTAGATCTATAAATAAACCTATTTTAAACGTCTACTTTAGGTCTATAAATCAACCTAAGGGTCTATAAATCAACCTAATTTAGGCGTCTATTTTAGGTCTATATATCAACCTATTTTAGATCTAAAAATCAACCTATTTTAGACGTCTATTTCTGGTCTATAAATCAACCTATTTTAGATCTGTTTTAAACGTCTACTTTAGGTCTATAAATCAACCTAAGGGTCTATAAATCAACCTAATTTAGGCGTCTATTTTAGGTCTATATATCAACCTATTTTAGATCTAAAAATCATCCTATTTTAGACGTCTATTTCTGGTCTATAAATCAACCTATTTTAGATCTATAAATAAACCTATTTTAAACGTCTACTTTAGGTCTATAAATAAACCTAAGGGTCTATAAATCAACCTAATCTAGGCGTCTATTTTAGGTCTATATATCAACCTATTTTAGATCTAAAAATCAACCTATTTTAGACGTCTATTTCTGGTCTATAAATCAACCTATTTTAGATCTATTTTAAACGTCTACTTTAGGTCTATACATCAACCTAAGGGTCTATAAATCAACCTAATTTAGGCGTCTATTTTAGGTCTATATATCAACCTATTTTAGATCTAAAAATCAACCTATTTTAGACATCTATTTCTGGTCTATAAATCAACCTATTTTAGATCTATAAATAAACCTATTTTAAACGTCTACGTTAGGTCTATAAATCAACCTAAGGGTCTATAAATCAACCTAATCTAGGCGTCTATTTTAGGTCTATATATCAACCTATTTTAGATCTAAAAAATCAACCTATTTTAGACGTCTATTTCTGGTCTATAAATCGTCTATTTTAGGTCTATATATCAACCTATTTTAGATCTAAAAATAAACCTATTTTAGACATCTATTTGAGATCTATAATTAAACCTATTTTAAACGTCTACTTTAGGTCTATAAATCAACCTAAGGGTCTATAAATCAACCTAATTTAGGCGTCTATTTTAGGTCTATATATCAACCTATTTTAGATCTAAAAATCAACCTATTTTAGACGTCTATTTCTGGTCTATAAATCAACCTATTTTAGATCTATTTTAAACGTCTACTTTAGGTCTATAAATCAACCTAATTTAGGCGTCTATTTCAGGTCTATATATCAACCTATTTTAGATCTAAAAATCAACCTATTTTAGACGTCTATTTCTGGTTTATAAATCGTCTATTTTAGGTCTATATATCAACCTATTTTAGATCTAAAAATAAACCTATTTTAAACGTCTACTTTAGGTCTGTAAATCAACCTAAGGGTCTATAATTCAACCTAATTTAGGCGTCTATTTTAGGTCTATATATCAACCTATTTTAGATCTAAAAATCAACCTATTTTAGATGTCTATTTCTGGTCTATAAATCGTCTATTTTAGGTCTATATATCAACCTATTTTAGATCTAAAAATAAACCTATTTTAAACGTCTACTTTAGGTCTATAAATCAACCTAAGGGTCTATAAATCAACCTAATTGAGGCGTCTATTTTAGGTCTATATATCAACCTATTTTAGATCTAAAAATCAACCTATTTTAGACGTCTATTTCTGGTCTATAAATCGTCTATTTTAGGTCTATATATCAACCTATTTTAGATCTAAAAATCAACCTATTTTAGACGTCTATTTCTGGTCTATTTGAGATCTATAATTAAACCTATTTTAAACGTCTACTTTAGGTCTATAAATCAACCTAAGGGTCTATAAATCAACCTAATTTAGGCGTCTATTTTAGGTCTATATATCAACCTATTTTAGATCTAAAAATCAACCTATTTTAGACGTCTATTTCTGGTCTATTTTAGATCTATAAATAAACCTATTTTAAACGTCTACTTTAGGTCTATAAATCAACCTAAGGGTCTATAAATCAACCTAATTTAGGCGTCTATTTTAGGTCTATATATCAACCTATTTTAGATCTAAAAATCAACCTATTTTAGACGTCTATTTCTGGTCTATAAATCGTCTATTTTAGGTCTATATATCAACCTATTTTAGATCTAAAAATAAACCTATTTTAAACGTCTACTTTAGGTCTATAAATCAACCTAATGGTCTATAAATCAACCTAATTTAGGCGTCTATTTTAGGTCTATATATCAACCTATTTTAGATCTAAAAATAAACCTATTTTAGATCTATAAATAAACCTATTTTAATGGTCTACGTTAGGTCTATAAATCAACCTAAGGGTCTATAAATCAACCTAATCTAGGGGTCTATTTTAGGTCTATATATCAACCTATTTTAGATCTAAAAAATCAACCTATTTTAGACGTCTATTTCTGGTCTATAAATCGTCTATTTTAGGTCTATATATCAACCTATTTTAGATCTAAAAATAAACCTATTTTAGACGTCTATTTCTGGTCTATTTGAGATCTATAATTAAACCTATTTTAAACGTCTACTTTAGGTCTATAAATCAACCTAAGGGTCTATAAATCAACCTAATTTAGGCGTCTATTTTAGGTCTATATATCAACCTATTTTAGATCTAAAAATCAACCTATTTTAGACGTCTATTTCTGGTCTATAAATCAACCTATTTTAGATCTATTTTAAACGTCTACTTTAGGTCTATAAATCAACCTAATTTAGGCGTCTATTTTAGGTCTATATATCAACCTATTTTAGATCTAAAAATCAACCTATTTTAGACGTCTATTTCTGGTTTATAAATCGTCTATTTTAGGTCTATATATCAACCTATTTTAGATCTAAAAATAAACCTATTTTAAACGTCTACTTTAGGTCTATAAATCAACCTAAGGGTCTATAAATCAACCTAATTTAGGCGTCTATTTTAGGTCTATATATCAACCTATTTTAGATCTAAAAATCAACCTATTTTAGACGTCTATTTCTGGTTTATAAATCGTCTATTTTAGATCTATATATCAACCTATTTTAGATCTAAAAATAAACCTATTTTAAACGTCTACTTTAGGTCTATAAATCAACCTAAGGGTCTATAAATCAACCTAATTTAGGCGTCTATTTTAGGTCTATATATCAACCTATTTTAGATCTAAAAATCAACCTATTTTAGACGTCTACTTTAGGTCTATAAATCAACCTAAGGGTCTATAAATCAACCTAATTTAGGCGTCTATTTAAGGTCTATATATCAACCTATTTTAGATCTAAAAATCAACCTATTTTAGACGTCTATTTCTGGTCTATAAATCAACCTATTTTAGATCTATTTTAAACGTCTACTTTAGGTCTATAAATCAACCTAAGGGTCTATAAATCAACCTAATTTAGGCGTCTATATTACGTCTATATATCAACCTATTTTAGATCTAAAAATCAACCTATTTTAGACGTCTATTTCTGGTCTATTTTAGATCTATAAATAAACCTATTTTAAACGTCTACTTTAGGGTCTATAAATCAACCTAAGGGTGTATAAATCAACCTAATTTAGGCGTCTATTTTAGGTCTATATATCAACCTATTTTAGATCTAAAAATCATCCTATTTTAGACGTCTATTTCTGGTCTATAAATCAACCTATTTTAGATCTATAAATAAACCTATTTTAAACGTCTACGTTAGGTCTATAAATCAACCTAAGGGTCTATAAATCAACCTAATATAGGCGTCTATTTTAGGTCTATATATCAAGCTATTTTAAATCTAAAAAATCAACCTATTTTAGACGTCTATTTCTGGTCTATAAATCAACCTATTTTAGATCTATAAATAAACCTATTTTAAACGTCTATTATAGGTCTATAAATCAACCTAAGGGTCTATAAATCAACCTAATTTAGGCGTCTATTTTAGGTCTATATATCAACCTATTTTATATCTAAAAATCAACCTATTTTAGACGTCTATTTCTGGTCTATAAATCAACCTATTTTAGGTCTATATATCAACCTATTTTAGATCTAAAAATCAACCTATTTCAGACGTCTATTTCTGGTCTATTTTAGATCTATAATTAAACCTATTTTAAACGTCTACTTTAGGTCTATAAATCAACCTAAGGGTCTATAAATCAACCTAATTTAGGCGTCTATTTTAGGTCTATATATCAACCTATTTTAGATCTAAAAATCAACCTATTTTAGACGTCTATTTCTGGTCTATAAATCAACCTATTTTAGATCTATTTTAAACGTCTACGTTAGGTCTATAAATCAACCTAAGGGTCTATAAATCAACCTAATCTAGGCGTCTATTTTAGGTCTATATATCAACCTATTTTAGATCTAAAAAATCAACCTATTTTAGACGTCTATTTCTGGTCTATAAATCAACCTATTTTAGATCTATAAATAAACCTATTTTGAACGTCTACTTTAGGTCTATAAATCAACCTAAGGGTCTATAAATCAACCTAATTTAGGTGTCTATTTTAGGTCTATATATCAACCTATTTTAGATCTAAAAATCAATCTATTCTAGACGTCTATTTCTGGTTTAAAAATTAACCTATTTTAGACGTCTATTTTTGGTTTAAAAATCAACCTATTTTAGACGTCTATTTTTGGTTTAAAAATCAACCTTTTTTAGACGTCTATTTTTGGTCTAAAAATCAACCTATTTTAGGTTAAAAATAAACCTTTTTTAGACGTCTATTTTTGTTTTAAAAATCAACCTATTTTAGACGTCTATTTTTGGTTTAAAAATCAACCTATTTTAGACGTCTATTTCTTGTCTATAAATCAACCTATTTTAGATCTATTTTAAACGTCTACTTTAGGTCTATAAATCAACCTAAGGGTCTATAAATCAACCTAACTTAGGTGTCTATTTTAGGTCTATATATCAACCTATTTTAGATCTAAAAATCAACCTATTTTAGACGTCTATTTCTGGTCTATAAATCAACCTATTTTAGATCTATTTTAAACGTCTACTTTAGGTCTATAAATCAACCTAAGGGTCTATAAATCAACCTAATTTAGGCGTCTATTTTAGGTCTATATATCAACCTATTTTAGATCTAAAAATCAACCTATTTTAGACGTCTATTTCTGGTCTATAAATCAACCTATTTTAGATCTATAAATAAACCTATTTTAAACCTCTACGTTAGGTCTATAAATCAACCTAAGGGTCTATAAATCAACCTAATCTAGGCGTCTATTTTAGGTCTATATATCAACCTATTTTAGATCTAAAAAATCAACCTATTTTAGACGTCTATTTCTGGTCTATAAATCGTCTATTTTAGGTCTATATATCAACCTATTTTAGATCTAAAAATAAACCTATTTTAGACGTCTATTTCTGGTCTATTTGAGATTTATAATTAAACCTATTTTAAACGTCTACTTTAGGTCTATAAATCAACCTAAGGGTCTATAAATCAACCTAATTTAGGCGTCTATTTTAGGTCTATATATCAACCTATTTTAGATCTAAAAATCAACCTATTTTAGACGTCTATTTCTGGTCTATAAATCAACCTATTTTAGGTCTATATATCAACCTATTTTAGATCTAAAAATCAACCTATTTCAGACGTCTATTTCTGGTCTATTTTAGATCTATAATTAAACCTATTTTAAACGTCTACTTTAGGTCTATAAATCAACCTAAGGGTCTATAAATCAACCTAATTTAGGCGTCTATTTTAGGTCTATATATCAACCTATTTTAGATCTAAAAATCAACCTATTTTAGACGTCTATTTCTGGTCTATTAATCAACCTATTTTAGATCTATAAATAAACCTATTTTAAACGTCTACGTTAGGTCTATAAATCAACCCAAGGGTCTATAAATCAACCTAATCTAGGGGTCTATTTTAGGTCTATATATCAACCTATTTTAGATCTAAAAAAATCAACCTATTTTAGACGTATATTTCTGGTCTATAAATCAACCTATTTTAGATCTATAAATAAACCTATTTTAAACGTCTACTTTAGGTCTATAAATCAACCTAAGGGTCTATAAATCAACCTAATTTAGGTGTCCATTTTAGGTCTATATATCAACCTATTTTAGATCTAAAAATCAACCTATTTTAGACGTCTATTTCTGGTTTAAAAATCAACCTATTTTAGACGTCTAGATTTGGTTTAAAAATCAACCTATTTTAGACGTCTATTTTTGGTTAAAAAAAAATCAACCTATTTTAGACGTCTATTTTTGGTTTAAAAATCAACCTTTTTCAGACGTCTATTTTTGGTTTAAAAATCAACCTTTTTCAGACGTCTATTTTTGGTCTATAAATCAACCTATTTTAGATCTATTTTAAACGTCTACTTTAGGTCTATAAATCAACCTAATTTAGGCGTCTATTTTAGGTCTATATATCAACCTATTTTAGATCTAAAAATCAACCTATTTTAGACGTCTATTTCTGGTTTATAAATCGTCTATTTTAGGTCTATATATCAACCTATTTTAGATCTAAAAATAAACCTATTTTAAACGTCTACTTTAGGTCTATAAATCAACCTAAGGGTCTATAATTCAACCTAATTTAGGCGTCTATTTTAGGTCTATATATCAACCTATTTTAGATCTAAAAATCAACCTATTTTAGACGTCTATTTCTGGTCTATAAATCGTCTATTTTAGGTCTATATATCAACCTATTTTAGATCTAAAAATAAACCTATTTTAAACGTCTACTTTAGGTCTATAAATCAACCTAAGGGTCTATAAATCAACCTAATTTAGGCGTCTATTTTAGGTCTATATATCAACCTATTTTAGATCTAAAAATCAACCTATTTTAGACGTCTATTTCTGGTCTATAAATCGTCTATTTTAGGTCTATATATCAACCTATTTTAGATCTAAAAATCAACCTATTTTAGACGTCTATTTCTGGTCTATTTGAGATCTATAATTAAACCTATTTTAAACGTCTACTTTAGGTCTATAAATCAACCTAAGGGTCTATAAATCAACCTAATTTAGGCGTCTATTTTAGGTCTATATATCAACCTATTTTAGATCTAAAAATCAACCTATTTTAGACGTCTATTTCTGGTCTATAAATCAACCTATTTTAGATCTATAAATAAACCTATTTTAAACGTCTACTTTAGGTCTATAAATCAACCTAAGGGTCTATAAATCAACCTAATTTAGGCGTCTATTTTAGGTCTATATATCAACCTATTTTAGATCTAAAAATCAACCTATTTTAGACGTCTATTTCTGGTTTAAAAATCAACCTATTTTAGACGTCTAGATTTGGTTTAAAAATCAACCTATTTTAGACGTCTATTTTTGGTTTAAAAATCAACCTTTTTTAGACGTCTATTTTTGGTTTTAAAATCAACCTTTTTTAGACGTCTATTTTTGGTTTAAAAATCAACCTATTTTAGACGTCTATTTCTGGTCTATAAATCAACCTATTTTAGATCTATTTTAAACGTCTACTTTAGGTCTATAAATCAACCTAAGGGTCTATAAATCAACCTAATTTAGGCGTCTATTTTACGTCTATATATCAACCTATTTTAGATCTAAAAATCAACCTATTTTAGACGTCTATTTCTGGTCTATTTTAGATCTATAATTAAACCTATTTTAAACGTCTACTTTAGGTCTATAAATGAACCTAAGGGTCTATAAATCAACCTAATTTAGGCGTCTATTTTAGGTCTATATATCAACCTATTTTAGATCTAAAAATCAACCTATTTTAGACGTCTATTTCTGGTCTATTAATCAACCTATTTTAGATCTATAAATAAACCTATTTTAAACGTCTACGTTAGGTCTATAAATCAACCCAATCTAGGGGTCTATTTTAGGTCTATATATCAACCTATTTTAGATCTAAAAAAATCAACCTATTTTAGACGTGTATTTCTGGTCTATAAATCAACCTATTTTAGATCTATAAATAAACCTATTTTAAACGTCTACTTTAGGTCTATAAATCAACCTAAGGGTCTATAAATCAACCTAATTTAGGTGTCCATTTTAGGTCTATATATCAACCTATTTTAGATCTAAAAATCAACCTATTTTAGACGTCTATTTCTGGTTTAAAAATCAACCTATTTTAGACGTCTAGATTTGGTTTAAAAATCAACCTATTTTAGACGTCTATTTTTGGTTTAAAAATCAACCTTTTTTAGACGTCTATTTTTGGTTTTAAAATCAACCTTTTTTAGACGTCTATTTTTGGTTTAAAAATCAACCTTTTTCAGACGTCTATTTTTGGTTTAAAAATCAACCTATTTTAGACGTCTATTTTTGGTCTATAAATCAACCTATTTTAGATCTATTTTAAACGTCTACTTTAGGTCTATAAATCAACCTAATTTAGGCGTCTATTTTAGGTCTATATATCAACCTATTTTAGATCTAAAAATCAACCTATTTTAGACGTCTAATTCTGGTTTATAAATCGTCTATTTTAGGTCTATATATCAACCTATTTTAGATCTAAAAATAAACCTATTTTAAACGTCTACTTTAGGTCTATAAATCAACCTAAGGGTCTATAATTCAACCTAATTTAGGCGTCTATTTTAGGTCTATATATCAACCTATTTTAGATCTAAAAATCAACCTATTTTAGACGTCTATTTCTGGTCTATAAATCGTCTATTTTAGGTCTATATATCAACCTATTTTAGATCTAAAAATAAACCTATTTTAAACGTCTACTTTAGGTCTATAAATCAACCTAAGGGTCTATAAATCAACCTAATTTAGGCGTCTATTTTAGGTCTATATATCAACCTATTTTAGATCTAAAAATCAACCTATTTTAGACGTCTATTTCTGGTCTATAAATCGTCTATTTTAGGTCTATATATCAACCTATTTTAGATCTAAAAATCAACCTATTTTAGACGTCTATTTCTGGTCTATTTGAGATCTATAATTAAACCTATTTTAAACGTCTACTTTAGGTCTATAAATCAACCTAAGGGTCTATAAATCAACCTAATTTAGGCGTCTATTTTAGGTCTATATATCAACCTATTTTAGATCTGAAAATCAACCTATTTTAGACGTCTATTTCTGGTCTATAAATCAACCTATTTTAGATCTATTTTAAACGTCTACTTTAGGTCTATAAATCAACCTAATTTAGGCGTCTATTTTAGGTCTATATATCAACCTATTTTAGATCTAAAAATCAACCTATATTAGACGTCTATTTCTGGTCTATAAATCGTCTATTTTAGGTCTATATATCAACCTATTTTAGATCTAAAAATCAACCTATTTTAAACGTCTACTTTAGGCCTATAAATCAACCTAAGGGTCTATAAATCAACCTAATTTAGGCATGTATTTTAGGTCTATATATCAACCTATTTTAGATCTAAAAATCAACCTATTTTAGACGTCTATTTCTGGTCTATAGATCGTCTATTTTAGGTCTATATATCAACCTATTTTAGATTTAAAAATCAACCTATTTTAGACGTCTATTTCTGGTCTATTTGAGATCTATAATTAAAGCTATTTTAAACGTCTACTTTAGGTCTATAAATCAACCTAACTTAGGCGTCTATTTTAGGTCTATATATCAACCTATTTTAGATCTAAAAATCAACCTATTTTAGACGTCTATTTCTGGTCTATAAATCAACCTATTTTAGATCTATTTTAAACGTCTACTTTAGGTCTATACATCAACCTAAGGGTCTATAAATCAACCTAATTTAGGCGTCTATTTTAGGTCTATATATCAACCTATTTTAGATCTAAAAATCAACCTATTTTAGACATCTATTTCTGGTCTATAAATCAACCTATTTTAGATCTATAAATAAACCTATTTTAAACGTCTACGTTAGGTCTATAAATCAACCTAAGGGTCTATAAATCAACCTAATCTAGGCGTCTATTTTAGGTCTATATATCAACCTATTTTAGATCTAAAAAATCAACCTATTTTAGACGTCTATTTCTGGTCTATAAATCGTCTATTTTAGGTCTATATATCAACCTATTTTAGATCTAAAAATAAACCTATTTTAGACATCTATTTGAGATCTATAATTAAACCTATTTTAAACGTCTACTTTAGGTCTATAAATCAACCTAAGGGTCTATAAATCAACCTAATTTAGGCGTCTATTTTAGGTCTATATATCAACCTATTTTAGATCTAAAAATCAACCTATTTTAGACGTCTATTTCTGGTCTATAAATCAACCTATTTTAGATCTATTTTAAACGTCTACTTTAGGTCTATAAATCAACCTAATTTAGGCGTCTATTTCAGGTCTATATATCAACCTATTTTAGATCTAAAAATCAACCTATTTTAGACGTCTATTTCTGGTTTATAAATCGTCTATTTTAGGTCTATATATCAACCTATTTTAGATCTAAAAATAAACCTATTTTAAACGTCTACTTTAGGTCTGTAAATCAACCTAAGGGTCTATAATTCAACCTAATTTAGGCGTCTATTTTAGGTCTATATATCAACCTATTTTAGATCTAAAAATCAACCTATTTTAGATGTCTATTTCTGGTCTATAAATCGTCTATTTTAGGTCTATATATCAACCTATTTTAGATCTAAAAATAAACCTATTTTAAACGTCTACTTTAGGTCTATAAATCAACCTAAGGGTCTATAAATCAACCTAATTGAGGCGTCTATTTTAGGTCTATATATCAACCTATTTTAGATCTAAAAATCAACCTATTTTAGACGTCTATTTCTGGTCTATAAATCGTCTATTTTAGGTCTATATATCAACCTATTTTAGATCTAAAAATCAACCTATTTTAGACGTCTATTTCTGGTCTATTTGAGATCTATAATTAAACCTATTTTAAACGTCTACTTTAGGTCTATAAATCAACCTAAGGGTCTATAAATCAACCTAATTTAGGCGTCTATTTTAGGTCTATATATCAACCTATTTTAGATCTAATAATCAACCTATTTTAGACGTCTATTTCTGGTCTATTTTAGATCTATAAATAAACCTATTTTAAACGTCTACTTTAGGTCTATAAATCAACCTAAGGGTCTATAAATCAACCTAATTTAGGCGTCTATTTTAGGTCTATATATCAACCTATTTTAGATCTAAAAATCAACCTATTTTAGACGTCTATTTCTGGTCTATAAATCGTCTATTTTAGGTCTATATATCAACCTATTTTAGATCTAAAAATAAACCTATTTTAAACGTCTACTTTAGGTCTATAAATCAACCTAATGGTCTATAAATCAACCTAATTTAGGCGTCTATTTTAGGTCTATATATCAACCTATTTTAGATCTAAAAATAAACCTATTTTAGATCTATAAATAAACCTATTTTAAACGTCTACGTTAGGTCTATAAATCAACCTAAGGGTCTATAAATCAACCTAATCTAGGGGTCTATTTTAGGTCTATATATCAACCTATTTTAGATCTAAAAAATCAACCTATTTTAGACGTCTATTTCTGGTCTATAAATCGTCTATTTTAGGTCTATATATCAACCTATTTTAGATCTAAAAATAAACCTATTTTAGACGTCTATTTCTGGTCTATTTGAGATCTATAATTAAACCTATTTTAAACGTCTACTTTAGGTCTATAAATCAACCTAAGGGTCTATAAATCAACCTAATTTAGGCGTCTATTTTAGGTCTATATATCAACCTATTTTAGATCTAAAAATCAACCTATTTTAGACGTCTATTTCTGGTCTATAAATCAACCTATTTTAGATCTATTTTAAACGTCTACTTTAGGTCTATAAATCAACCTAATTTAGGCGTCTATTTTAGGTCTATATATCAACCTATTTTAGATCTAAAAATCAACCTATTTTAGACGTCTATTTCTGGTTTATAAATCGTCTATTTTAGGTCTATATATCAACCTATTTTAGATCTAAAAATAAACCTATTTTAAACGTCTACTTTAGGTCTATAAATCAACCTAAGGGTCTATAAATCAACCTAATTTAGGCGTCTATTTTAGGTCTATATATCAACCTATTTTAGATCTAAAAATCAACCTATTTTAGACGTCTATTTCTGGTTTATAAATCGTCTATTTTAGATCTATATATCAACCTATTTTAGATCTAAAAATAAACCTATTTTAAACGTCTACTTTAGGTCTATAAATCAACCTAAGGGTCTATAAATCAACCTAATTTAGGCGTCTATTTTAGGTCTATATATCAACCTATTTTAGATCTAAAAATCAACCTATTTTAGACGTCTATTTCTGGTCTATAAATCAACCTATTTTAGATCTATAAATAAACCTATTTTAAACGTCTACTTTAGGTCTATAAATCAACCTAAGGGTCTATAAATCAACCTAATTTAGGCGTCTATTTAAGGTCTATATATCAACCTATTTTAGATCTAAAAATCAACCTATTTTAGACGTCTATTTCTGGTCTATAAATCAACCTATTTTAGATCTATTTTAAACGTCTACTTTAGGTCTATAAATCAACCTAAGGGTCTATAAATCAACCTAATTTAGGCGTCTATATTACGTCTATATATCAACCTATTTTAGATCTAAAAATCAACCTATTTTAGACGTCTATTTCTGGTCTATTTTAGATCTATAAATAAACCTATTTTAAACGTCTACTTTAGGGTCTATAAATCAACCTAAGGGTCTATAAATCAACCTAATTTAGGCGTCTATTTTAGGTCTATATATCAACCTATTTTAGATCTAAAAATCATCCTATTTTAGACGTCTATTTCTGGTCTATAAATCAACCTATTTTAGATCTATAAATAAACCTATTTTAAACGTCTACGTTAGGTCTATAAATCAACCTAAGGGTCTATAAATCAACCTAATATAGGCGTCTATTTTAGGTCTATATATCAACCTATTTTAAATCTAAAAAATCAACCTATTTTAGACGTCTATTTCTGGTCTATAAATCAACCTATTTTAGATCTATAAATAAACCTATTTTAAACGTCTATTATAGGTCTATAAATCAACCTAAGGGTCTATAAATCAACCTAATTTAGGCGTCTATTTTAGGTCTATATATCAACCTATTTTATATCTAAAAATCAACCTATTTTAGACGTCTATTTCTGGTCTATAAATCAACCTATTTTAGGTCTATATATCAACCTATTTTAGATCTAAAAATCAACCTATTTCAGACGTCTATTTCTGGTCTATTTTAGATCTATAATTAAACCTATTTTAAACGTCTACTTTAGGTCTATAAATCAACCTAAGGGTCTATAAATCAACCTAATTTAGGCGTCTATTTTAGGTCTATATATCAACCTATTTTAGATCTAAAAATCAACCTATTTTAGACGTCTATTTCTGGTCTATAAATCAACCTATTTTAGATCTATTTTAAACGTCTACGTTAGGTCTATAAATCAACCTAAGGGTCTATAAATCAACCTAATCTAGGCGTCTATTTTAGGTCTATATATCAACCTATTTTAGATCTAAAAAATCAACCTATTTTAGACGTCTATTTCTGGTCTATAAATCAACCTATTTTAGATCTATAAATAAACCTATTTTGAACGTCTACTTTAGGTCTATAAATCAACCTAAGGGTCTATAAATCAACCTAATTTAGGTGTCTATTTTAGGTCTATATATCAACCTATTTTAGATCTAAAAATCAATCTATTCTAGACGTCTATTTCTGGTTTAAAAATTAACCTATTTTAGACGTCTATTTTTGGTTTAAAAATCAACCTATTTTAGACGTCTATTTTTGGTTTAAAAATCAACCTTTTTTAGACGTCTATTTTTGGTTTAAAAATCAACCTATTTTAGACGTCTATTTCTTGTCTAAAAATCAACCTATTTTAGGTTAAAAATAAACCTTTTTTAGACGTCTATTTTTGTTTTAAAAATCAACCTATTTTAGACGTCTATTTTTGGTTTAAAAATCAACCTATTTTAGACGTCTATTTCTTGTCTATAAATCAACCTATTTTAGATCTATTTTAAACGTCTACTTTAGGTCTATAAATCAACCTAAGGGTCTATAAATCAACCTAACTTAGGTGTCTATTTTAGGTCTATATATCAACCTATTTTAGATCTAAAAATCAACCTATTTTAGACGTCTATTTCTGGTCTATAAATCAACCTATTTTAGATCTATTTTAAACGTCTACTTTAGGTCTATAAATCAACCTAAGGGTCTATAAATCAACCTAATTTAGGCGTCTATTTTACGTCTATATATCAACCTATTTTATATCTAAAAATCAACCTATTTTAGACGTCTATTTCTGGTCTATAAATCAACCTATTTTAGGTCTATATATCAACCTATTTTAGATCTAAAAATCAACCTATTTCAGACGTCTATTTCTGGTCTATTTTAGATCTATAATTAAACCTATTTTAAACGTCTACTTTAGGTCTATAAATGAACCTAAGGGTCTATAAATCAACCTAATTTAGGCGTCTATTTTAGGTCTATATATCAACCTATTTTAGATCTAAAAATCAACCTATTTTAGACGTCTATTTCTGGTCTATTAATCAACCTATTTTAGATCTATAAATAAACCTATTTTAAACGTCTACGTTAG